>NC_056727.1:329532973-329677973 GCF_019279795.1 Protopterus annectens
TTTTCTAACATATGTAATGTTTGACACTTCACTGTATTGTGTCATTACCTACTGTCAGATACAAGTGGATCATCACAGTTATTTACCAGAGAAATACCAGATGGATGATGTACAGACCTATATTATGAGGTAAAGGCTAGACAGTCTTGCACAATCTGGCCAGTTGGGAAGTGTGGCTACAGCCAAATGACTGATGAAGCTGTGAAAAAGGTTCAGCTCTTTGGTGATATGCTGGCTAGGGATCTCCTGGTTGTGCAGTATTCTTCTTACCTGACAGATCATATCCTGGTGTGGCCATGCCTGTCAACTGTACAGATTCTCACAGATTATCCACATGCATGCCTCATATATCTGGTCAGTTTCCCTTAACATTGTGGTTTTCTAGCACATTTGTTGCAAATCAGTCAGGGTTGCAGTCAGGGAATACTGACAGAACATTAGAGTTTCAGACTTCACATCCTTCATGACATCCATGCTACTACCTGTGTTATTCTAAAAACTGTTTAACATTATGAGAGCAATATTTCAAATGTGTCCCTATAGTTGGGCATTTATCCCACCATTATGCATTGTTTTGTCCAGATTTCTTCCTCTATGAGGTTGAGAAGTATGCTACTAGCATTTAGCGGCATGGCCTTATGTTTGCATTTTGTTGACTGTGTTATATTGGTAGTATGGACCCCATGACATTCCCTACAAAGGCACTATGGATGAGGCATGGGCCTTTGCCAGAGGGCAGTATGCCATGTGAGACTGCTGCAGGCCATCTGTAGCAAGGCAGTGTATTCTGTCACTCATATGTTCCCAGGCTGTCATGCAGTGGACCCCCCTGGGGTGACAATGGTAAGTGAGAGAATGCACTGCTGTGCTACTAGGCACCATACCTCTCTACATATGTGAGCCAGACATTTGGACCAAGCCATGAGTAATTGGGTGACAAAGGCCTAAATATACAGACCATTGTAACTACTGGCCTTACAAACCTGGAAGGGTGATAGAATAACAGATTTTGCATTAGCATGCATTTTTCTATAGGGTATGAAGTCTGAGACACTACACTACATCAATATTTTCTGACTTTAAACTTTTGTGGTTTGCCAATGATTTGCCAGATGACCACTGTTTCAGAATAAGAACACCACAGATATGATGCAAACCTGCGTACATTCTGCAAAAGGTCTGTACAGTTTTGAGGTATGGTAGGCACTATGTAGCTCACTCCAACCTGTTGTGTGGCCCCCTGTACATGACCTGTCCAGCTTCCCGGCAGTAATGGATATTGACATCTGGACAGTGTGTACAACTCCTACCGCATATGTAGCTGACATGCAAAATAGTTGGCACTGAATTTTGTGGAGCATGGCCCTGTCTACCACAGTACTGTACCTAGGCCAGTAGGATACAACAGCCATGATAAGTTACTGGCCACATCATGACTAGTATTCCCCACACATATGCATAGCTCATTGACCCTGCATATTGTGGACATGCAGCAAATTATCATGTTGATTGGGACAGCCCTGGCAATGTGTGCTCTGCTGCTATTACCCTACAAACTTACACGTTATTGCATTTTTATGTGAATATAGGTGTGTGGGGGGCACACCTGTCAACAATACACATTTGCATAGACTGTGCTGATATTGGCATTATATTTAGGTTCCATTTAGCATAGTATTGTGACCTGTCTTGGAGAATAGAGGCACATTACTAGAAACCACAGGTTAGACTGTAATGTCAAACAATTGAGTTTCAGACTTCTTACCCTTCCAAGACTCTTACTGCAACTGCAAATCCTGCTGTGATATCACTGTGTAAATCTGTAGGGGGGTATTCCATCATTGTCGCCATTTGTGTACCTTTGCCAGACATTCCTTTATGGTTTTCTATGGCGGACTTGCTGTGTCAGTCTGGGAGTGAGTATAGGATCCCCACAGTGACATTGGTGAATGTGACCTATGACCTCTCCTTAGTTGGTCCCCTACACACACACTGCAGTGGGTTTATCACCTTAAATGATACTGCATTGTGTGGGGAAACCAATATGGTGTAGACATTTCCTGGTGTCCCACATAGCTGTCAGTTGTCTGCTGCTCTACCAGTAGGCCACCCCATTCCCTTGCATGCATGCAGCATTACCACAGATATGTTACCAAAACATACTGATCCATTCATTTATTGTTAAGAAGACTGACTTACCTTGTGCCTGTGGCAGTTGTAAGGATGGTGCTTGAGGGCCGCCTATGTTGGATGATCACAGAACACTGCCTGTACATGGCAAGTTATAGGTAATGTGATGTGTGTGTCATCCATTTGACTGTGTGTGTGAGTCAGAGAGAGGTGTCAGTCCCTGGGTCTCTACAGTGTCAGTGTGTGTGCTATACTTTGCCTCTTTGCCAAGGTCAGGGCATACTGGGCATGTCTCCATCTCTCTACAGAAGCAGGCTCAGGGGCCTCCTCTTCTGAGTCCCTCTGTGCCTGTAGGGACCTTGTTAATGGTGAGGGGCTGTGTGGCCCTTCCCTGTGCTTTTCCTCCTGCAGCTGTTTCCACAGGATCATATTGTGTAGCATGGCACATACTATGAACATGTGTGCACATGTGGCTGGAGAGTACTGCAAGACTCCACCAGCTATGTCAAGGCAGTGGAATCATGACTTGAGCATCCCAAGCACACACTCTATAATGATCCTGGTTTGCGCATGTGCCTCATTATGGTGTTCTTGAGTGGGTGTGTGCACATATCTGATGAGTGTCATCATCTACGGCTCCAGTGCATAGCCAGCATCCCCTACCAGATGGCCATACAGCATGTCCCCACTGGCAAATGCATGGTACAGCTGTGATGAATGCCAGATGTGGGAGTCGTGATATTTTCCAGGGCTGCCAACACACATATTCATGATAATGCCGTGAGCATTGCGCATGACCTGGCAGTTGATTGAGGGGAAGCCCTTGCAGTTTATGTAGATCCTACCCTTTTCACAGCTTGGTGCTTTGATGTGGATGTACGTGCAGTCTATCACACCCAGTACCTCCGTGTATTCTGCTACACGATGAAAGAGATGCATATTGCTGGTCCTCTCCTCACGGGTGTTGAGGAAGTAAATGTGCTCACTGGCATGTGGTAGGATGGCATCCAGGAACTGGTGGAGTATCCTGGATGCGGATACCTGTGAGACCCCCATGATGTCCTCAGCATGTCTTTGGAAAGTACCTGTAGCTAGTATTTTTAAGGCTACACATACCTTGTTATCCACTGGGATGGGTTCCACTCTGTTGGCTCTGGGTCTGAGTTGAGGCTAGCACAGCTCGATGATTTGCTGAAGTTTGTCTCTGTCCACCCTGTAGCACTTTACTATCTTCAGATCGTATAGCCCCTGGTAAGTTACCTTGGGTCTGAACACTCTTCTCCTCCTCCTCAGTCTGTGGCGGTTGTCGACATTATCCTCCTCATCACCCTCAGTCTCTAGCACATACTGATGGAGCAAAGCAATGGCAGCCCTTAACATTTTTTTCGGTTAAAATTCCCCCGCATGTGTACACCAATGGCGCAGAGTTTGTGGGAAAAAACAGACTGTAAGGTGTTTTCATAGTTTATACTGTTGTGCTGCAGATGCTGCCTGTATGATTGGCTGACTATGATGCATTCCACCTGCTAGCTATGCTATTTATACTTGATTCCTTTTATTCTGCTATTTTCTTATTTTTTTCTTTTTTTCCCCTTCCCATTTTTGCTCCTTTTAAGCCCCAAGGCATGCTGTGCAAACCCAGCACCCAAATGTAAACAGTCCTACTATTTCCATTTTTTTTTTGTTTTAGACCCAGTGCGCGTCACGCAAACACGTTTAGGTAATGTAAACACTGAGAAATGGCCTTCCCTGTATGTGAACATGCTCTTCATTTCATGGAATAAGTCAATACAGCCTCAGATGCACCCCCTTGCTTAGCTGTCCTTAGCTAAGGTTATCTGGGAGCCATGGAGCTCCAATGTGCTTACACCAAGCATGACACCCCCCCCCTTTTCATGTCTGCTGCTCCTCCTGCTTACACCACTGCCTTATAGCACCTAAACGGTTTGGCGCAGTTTTGCACTTAGAATATTTTTGTGATTCAGTAAATTTTCCTCATTAGCATACCCCACGCCTTAATCCCTAGTTACTGCACTACCTCAGAGCCTTTCCCCTTGGCAACCACTGTTCCCTCGTATTGTTTTGATTCTGCATGCCATAGACTATAATGACAAAATGCAGATTTAATTTAAAATTGCCTTTTCAACTTTTTTTTTATTTTCGGCGCAATCCCGTTTACGAGTCGCTGCCCTATGCTTAAACGGCCGAGATCGGCCAAAAAAAACAAACTTTTATTTTTATAAAATTGAAACACTTTTCCATGCCAATGGCGATATCTTTGGCCATTAACATTCCTAAAGATTATAATACATGCTTTTATTTGAGCTGTCATGCCTCCGTTTTGATTTTTGGAGAAATGTATTTGGCTAGTAGCCGAATGCATTTCTGCAGGTAACACTATTCCTGCATGGATGCCTGCCTGGTTCCTGAATCACTAATTCACCTCATTACCATGATTTTCATCAGAAAATGAGGTAATAAGCGTTATTCAGTGGTGTCCGTGCAAGAATAGTGCTGCCAAGCTCGTGCACATCCCCAGGCTTGTTTACTGGATTGCTTGGCGGCCATATTCTGTGCAGGAGTATCTGCACTATTCTTACACTCCATGTAAGGTTTATTGAATCCCGGGGAAAGTTTATTTAGGAATTCAAGAGGTAGGAGTAGAAATGGGCAATTCATCTGAATTATTAAGAATGGGGAAAACAGAACAGCAATGATTCAGATGATGAAAAAGATAAAAGATGGTATAAAAAATTCTATAGGGAAAAAAGAAATGACAAGAAAGAGGAAAGAAAAAAACACTTCTGCTAACGTTAACAAAGGGAAAGAAAAACAATGTAAGGTTGCTTTTGCTGAATCTGAACAGCATTAAAAATGATGACTGCAAAATTTGCATTTTGCAATGATGTTTGAAGTTTCCTGTTTTACCAACTAATAACCAAAAGCATAAAAAATGTGAAGCATCAGATTAAATACTAAGGCTGCCAAGTCCGTGATACTGTAAAAACTCCTTTAATGAATCAGGTAGTTAAGCACCAATAAAGAACAATACTGGGTTTCGTCCTACTCAAAATACCAAGGGACTTCATTGGAACATGGGAAAATAACTGAATTACATACTTAAGCACAAGATACAAAACATAAAGCATGTGATTTCCATGTAAGCAAATTATCATATAAAATAATTATTTTTGTTTTTAAAAAGACCTTTTTAAAAATACTTATGATAATAATATATAAGAACATATAAGAAGATGTCTGAAATGTTAAAAAAGTCTATAAAATGTATTATTTTCTTATTAAGTATACACACTGTGTGGCATACCTGATAGTTAGAAAATTCCTAGTATCCAAAACCTTTCCAAAGTGGTATATACAATATAATATAATGACACATAATATTAATACTGTCTAAATCTAAAATTGTGTGACTCTTACGTTGAGCACTGTAATGATGAATACATATTCATTAATGCCCGCGATATGTATATATGTATGTTAATAAAGGACCCCTACTCTGTTTGATGTGTATCATGAGGTCTTTTACATTTGAGCTACCTGCAACTCAGGCAGATGGGATCTCAGTTTAGCATTTCATCTGAATGATGGCAAAGTCAGAAAAGCAGCATATCCCTTCTGCTGTACTGCGGTGTCAGTACAGGAAAATGAATAGAATTACCTAGCATTAGAATACCTCATCAAAGGTGTGGGTGCTACCTGTTCAGCCACTAATACTTATATAGTTTTATGACAATGGAATTGTTTAATCACTACAGTGTGATCTCACCTACTGAAGTGGAGCCAGTCCCACTGCTTGCTTCAATCACTGATTCCTCCAAGGTAGGCATGTATACCAAACTCAGGCGTTTTTCAAAGTATTTCATACACTTCTTGGCAATGTCCCCAGTTGAGGAAAACATTTTCTAACTGTGCTCAGATCAGCTTGGAGAAAGCCTGTCTCCTACTCTTTAGTCATCTAACAGTTTGTCAGAATATCTTTAAGGCTAAATAAATGTCATTCCTTGTGTCCTGGTCAAACTCCTCCCCAGCTTGGCATTTGGTTGATGATTTCTGTAGCTGCTGCTTTCCTAACTTGTCATTATTTCTCAGTCAAATATGGAGAACCCTTTTCATGGAATGCCTCTTTAACCTAACAGCTTCCTTTACCTCTGCTACCCAAAACAGGGTCCTGGAGTTATCACTATTGCAAGTGCTGACCACCTTTTAACCACAACTCTGTACTGCTTTCTCGGTTACTGAGGTCAGAAAAAGGATCCAGTCAGACTCCACATCTCTGAGCACTACAGGTGTACAGGAAAAGATCTTCTAGAGGTGAGAGTTGAACTTGTGGCATGTAGAAGCACTGGCTAGACATTCCTAGGACAGCCCCACTACATATTTGAGTTTCCATGTTCTGTGCAGTGACTACCCCAGCTGTCTGATCCAAATTACCGCCATATGATGATCTATTGACATTTAAGCAGCCTTTTTGACCTACGTGTCTAGGCCTGTTGACATGACAACAAAGCAACTGACCTTTGTCTCAATATGTCTTGGTACCAGCTTTATTGATGTGGTGAAATATTCCTTGTGCACAGTGTTAAGACTGTTTACATATTTGCATTTGTTTTTGTTAGTAAGGATGCAATAAATCTGTGAAATGTACAAAATTGCAAGTTCTATGGATTACAGCAGATATGTAAAAGTGTAGAATATATAATTGTATATTGTCAAGTTCAACTACAGATGGAATGTTAAAGTGCATAACATTATTGTTTTTCATTTGGTGGAGAACAGTCATACTGCAGGAGGATTTAAAAGGCAAAATTATATTTTTCAGGGAATAGAAAGATATACACTTGTGCCTGCTCAGATTACCAGAGCTGGGCTTAGGTCTTCCCTTATTTCTTGTATTAGCATTACATCATGGAATTTTTCAGAAACTTCACTGGCTCAGTTGAATTCTAAATGCCAACCATAAGGCAAGCATAGCCTGGAAGTCCCAGTCAGATGTTTTTGCATTTTTTGCCTTTGCACTCTCTTCAAATCTGCAAGTTTGCTTTCACTCTTGTTCTGCCTGGACACATTTCATACTTTCTTAAAATATTTGTTAACTGGTTAAGGTCAGTGAACACTCACTCCCTTTTCAGGAACAACCTGAGAACGATGTCTGGTCAAGTCACTTTCTCAGAATCACACAATGGATGGCTGTGTGAATCAAACCTAGGATTGAAATCTCTTCGCCATACTGTCAGATGTCTACTTTTTAAAAAGCAGAACAAAGACCATAGTAATTATTTTGGCAGAGTTTAACTAGGAGATATTTAGGTTGTCAGTTAGTATTTTCCAAAACCATTTGTCTGTCAAAACTCATTTTGTTTCCTACTGTTCAAACTGTACCTTCTCCGCATTTTTAATTTCTCAAATCATGTTGTTCAGATTTCTTTTAGTTAAACATTTTATTTATTCAGTCATAAAAACTAGTTGCTGTTCATTTATTCATTTCCTAATCTAAGGGTACTGCTATCCATGATGTAGGACTGCGGCATCTAGCTATGAAAGAGAGAAAGAATGCTTAGCTATGCATTATCAACAATTTTTATATTTTATTTGTCTTATTTTAAGACTAGTATAGTAACTGACTTTTACCAGGCTTGGTCTAATTGGTGGCAGTTCTACCATAGCTCAGAAAAGAGTTTTAGTACTAAAAGGTATTAACAGCCACTTGTGAAAATGTGTGTGCGTGTGTGTGCGTATGTGTGTGTGTGTGTGTGTGTGTGTGTGTGTGTGTGTGTGTGTGTGTGTGTGTGTGTGTGTGTGCGCATATATGTGTGTGCGTGTCTGTATGTGTGTGCGTGTCTGTATGTGTGTGTGTGTGTGTGTGTGTGTGTGTGTGTGTGTGTGTGTGTGTGTGTGTGTGTGTGTGTATGTGTGTCTTTTGTCTGTGAGAATGTGATAGTGCAGTAAAATGGAAGAAGGACCTGAGAAGTGAAGGTTTATAATTCTGCTGTCTCATGGCTCAGCGTAGATCCTATTTTCGTATATATAGGGAGCGCCCATATCCCAGTGCACAGTATATGCTTTCTACATGATTTTACAGTTATACCTCACTTAGTTATGTAAACTGATTATATTTTGATTTTATTCTGTTTGTTGTTTACCAACATTTATAGAGGCAGTGAAGCAGATGGAAGGATGGTAGCACCTGTCCCACACAATATCAGTTGCAGTGGTGTGGATCTTGAAGACCATACTCCTGATGGCCCAAAACATATTGGTGGGGGGTGTAGGCCATCACATATTGGTGGTAGTGTGTTCATAGGTTCATAAGTGTTTACTAGGCTAACAACCACAAGGGTTTTTTAAGTCTACCTATGCATCCCGAATCTCTGACAAGTTCTTTTACTCTTAATAAGTGTAAGCAGGGGCTTGGGAGGTAAACAATTTACAGGACTGTCTGTGTCCATTAGAGACATAAGTGCCAAACCAGGAATGAATTTCCTGTTCCCCATCCAATTGTCAAAGTTACACTTGAATTGGGTTAGGCAGGAACTTTGCCTCACATGGATGGGGAGCCTGTTCTGGAGAAGTGGTAGTCTCTGGGATACATGCCTGTCTCTCCAGTAGGTCCTGTTTATATCAAAGGCAGGTTTAAGTCTTTAGAACAGGTAATTCTGATGCTGTCTGTTTTATGGATATGCAGGAGGTCCATAAAAGTGATGTCAGACAATGCCTTGTATGCCAGGCATAGATCTTCCCTGAACAGCTTGTAAGAGACAGAATACATGGATAGGGCCTTGGGGCAGTCTGCATAGGGCATGTAACTATATTACTATATTAAATATACCCTGTATTCTTTTAGTGAGGAACCTCTGTTGATGTTCCAGTTGTTGAATATACCTAGTTAGGTACATACCAAAGGAGAATTTTACTCAATGATAGGTCTGATGAATGCCAAATACAGTGGAGCATTGACTTCCTTGGACCTAGATGACATACTCTTGTTTATAAGGTGCACAGCATAGAATGATTCCTTCTCTACTGTAGACACATGATCATCAAAGAGTGGATTACTGTCTATGTATGCCTCAAGTCCATGATTATTCTTGCATTTATTCCTCACGAAGCCAATCTCAGACTTTGGGACTATAAATCAGTACTGCTCAGAAACTGTCCAGAGACTGAGCTGTATAATACATTCATATAACAGTAAGCTGGGGGAAATGGTTCATTATTGAAGATTTTCTATATCTTCAGACAGATATTTTTGGCAACATGTCAGATCCCCTTGCGTCTTTTCCCAATTAATATCTAAAATAATCACAGTATATCCGTTAGCGTTAAATAAAAATGTTGGCTTCAAACATTCTTTAGGAAACATTTAACTCATGATGTACAAATTTATAGTTCAATTAATGAACTCGTTGTTGTTTTCTTTGTGGTTTGAACAAATTATTTTATTAACATTTATTTATGCACTTAGTTGATGATGTACTTTAACAGGTGACTTTTATACCTAAGATATGGATGTCTTAATGTTTTAGCTTCTTTGAAGGCTGTAACGAGATTTGAAATGTTGCCAATAAACCTCTCTAGTCTTTAAATATAGAAAGATGTGTTTTTTATAACAACATAACTTGGTTTAAGTTATTTACCAAGCTAAGGTATCCCAAATGTTTTTTTTTCATTTTCCTAAATAAGTGATGGCCTCAGGTTCAGATAATATCAGCTTACATTTGCTTCAACCTACTATGCATACAAAGACAAGTTAGATGTTTAAGATATATGTGAAGCTGAAACAGAACAGTTAACTTTGTCCTTAATGTTTTTCTCATTAGATATATAAAAAATAGCATGTCATTTCTGTAACATAGAAGGATAAATTCTTGAGTATAACAGAGATGACCTAGGTTTAATTAGTGGACTGGATCGGAGGGGTTGGTACGGTTGGGAAAGAAATTACAAAATTGCAAGACTATGTCTGTCTGACCTTCTCAGAGAAGGATGGATGGGGGCATGTGTCAGGTATACAGTAGTAGCTGTGTACAATACATTCACTTATAAGATAAATACAGATTATGGGTGAGCATAGTCTATAACTCTTTAAGCACTATCCTCCACACATAGAGGACTCAGAGGCATAATAAAACTCTAATAAGCTGTAATGTGACAGGGACAGCTTGCACTCATTTCTCTCTTCAAAGTGTAGAGGTAATAAATAACTCTGTATTTATAAGGTTTTCTTCCACAGAAGGGGAGGATCACACAAGAAAGAGTTGCAATGAAGTTCATCCCCTTATATGCAGTGACCACACAGAAAAGACGGAGTATGGAGAAGTTGGCATGATAACCTGAAATCAGATGCAACTTAAAATAAAGAAAGCAGACAGCAGTATATATGACTTAATTGTTGTAGTTCCGAGAGGGTTGACAATCCTATAACAAAAGTGTAGGCTTGAAAATGAGGAACTGGAGTTAAGTCTTTTGACAATAAGTCCCTTTAGAATATAACTAGAAACAGATTAAAATATTTGATGAAAAGAGTTTGCAACAATATAAGGTTATCAACAATGAAACAGCTAATCCTGAGCGTGTATGATACAGATGTCAGCAGAAGCTTTCCCAATAACTAAAAATGAATTAGAACTGACAAAGACAACAAGAAAAACTTGGGTATGATCACAGTGGTTATACCAGAAGATCAGTTTTCTTCTGGAACCTGTTACTAGTCAGAACTGATACTCTAGAAATGTATCATATTTGGGGTGTCTGCATATCTGTTCTGCTTCAGTAAATAGAAAAGTGGTGGTATGTCAGACAGACGCTGGGTGATAAGTAAATATAAGAAACAAAGTAGTGAGAAAGATAATCATTTGCAATATACAAAGGAACTGCAAAAACTGCTTAATCAATGAAGTTGCAGGAAGAAACAAATGCATATATTAAGGCTGAGATAATCCATTTGAGTCCATATGAAGTAGCTAATAATCGGTCTGGGATCATATGGATGATATGAGGTAGGTAGGTGGAGGTAGTTGTTATATTATTGCTACACATGTAAATGTATATAACTTATTTAAAATGGAACCATCTCAAGCATCAGGAATGTCAAATGTGGCTACATGTTTAAAACTAACATCAAACTATACCAGCTGTAATATGAATAGTAATTTTTTTTTAACAATAATACATTGAATATTTTTGAAAATGTCGGTAGTCTGGAAATTGTGGCATACCTTGAATCTGTTAAGATAAAAAATATTATTTTTAGCCTATCAAAACTGAATTGCAGCTGAACAGCATATAGAATTACAAAATACAATATTCACATCTTCAGGTCAAGTGTTCTTACAGCTGATGCATTTTGTAAACAAAAATATTATTCAGTGTCATATGAAATTGTCATTTTAAAGATGAACATGAATCTAGTTGGATTTTCTTCCCTGTCTGCATATTTTATCATTAGCCTAAATGATGAATGCATTTTAAATGTACTGGACCCTACTGGACCCATATTATATAAGTTAAAAAGGCCCATAACTATATATAATAACTAATATGTTTAGTAATGACTACTGCTAATGAATACCCCTTATAAATAAGCAATTTTTAGAAGAATTTTTGAAAATCTATTTGCATAGACTTCTATCTTTCATATAGGACAACACCATACTTCTACAGAAAGCATATGATTTAGTAGTGGTCAGAAAAATATCCATGAATAATGCTTATTATTAAAAAATAATTACACCAGCATTAAACACTGGGATGAAACTACAGTCAGGTTCTTAAAGTAGTTATTACATCACCTTTATTATTTGACTGTTTCACTGTAGTTTGGAGCATAACCATTTTCCGCTTGATATGTACAAACTCAGTGTACAGTTATGGCTGTCTCATACCATTATACTCTAATTTATTCTGGGCATGTGGAAGAGATATGCATCTATTAATCATATTTTTGATAAATGATATGATATTTGATATCATATATGATATATATTTTGATATTTGATATTTGATAATGATATTGTTCAATATGATAACATATATCATATATCATATGACATATATTTTGATATTTCATATTTGTTAATGATATTGTTCAATACGCTGATGACTCCTCCAGCATATGCTCAGCTCCCTCCTTACCATAACTCCTACAAACAACCCAACAATCTCTCCAGGACATTGAAAGATATCTATCTGACTCTCAACTTATACTCAGTCCAAGTAAAACAAAGCTTATGTTCTTCATTGATAGTGAAGCACCTGATAACTATGCCCCTTTTACCATCTACTCTGCCAATAAAACTAAAATAGAACCTGTCCAGCACACCAAACTCCTTGGAGTTACAATAGACGACAACTTAAAAATTGACAAGCACCTCACTCTAGCTATCAAAAAGCTTCACATTAAGCTTGGTTCACTATACAGAGTCTAGCCTTACCTAACCAATGCTACTAAACATTCTATAGCAAGGACTCATCTACTGTCTACCCTCCTTTATGCCTCACCCATATTCACTAACCTCAGAAAATCTGACTTAAGCTGGAGTCCTGTTATAACAAAATCACAAAATTTACTACTAACCTCCCTCACAGATCACACCACTGCACAGCACTTCATAAACTAAATTGAATTGAACTACCTCATCTCCTATCTTTCAAGCAACTAGCATTCGTTCAATCTATCTTGCATCTTTTCAGACTACTGTCTATTACTTAAGAAATTAGTTCAGCCCTGTACAAACAGCAGAACACTAAGATCCTCCAACAAATTACTACTTATAGTGACAAAACCTAATAACAATCATGGCAATTCTCTATTCTCTCACCAGATATCCAAGTCCTGGAATTCCATACCTCAAATGATACTAAACACTAGCAATACATCCAAATTTAAAACAATACTTAAGGACACCTAGCTAACACCTGGCTCTGCACCTGCACTAACCCAGGTTGATCTATTATATCCATCCCTTTTCGTTTGACCATAATTATCTTTTCTCTTTTTATACTCTAAGCTGCTTTTTTCAGGGCCCACCAAATTTCATCTTCTCTCTGCCTACCTCTAATTCACTACTCCTTAAATCACTTTGCACCTATCTCAAGTCTTTTATATGCATCTTCTTTCCTTCATCAACTCACCCCCACACCGCCTTGCTGTCACTGTTTTAAGTATATGTACCACTAACATTATATCTAACATCTATGTTTTACCTTGCCTTCTATACCATAATGTTTTCCTCCTATACCATATTTCACCTAAAATCTACCATATCTTTATGATAGTACAATCTGCTTTTGTCAGTTTGCTAATTAGCATTTTTTTCTACTCAAAATATTATTACTCTGTATTGTATGTTTTGTTAGACATCTCTGTTTTTGTCAGTTAGTTGTTTAGCTTACTTACTGCCTATATTTCTTGTATTATCCTGTAATGTGTTTTATTTTACTGTATTGTAAAATTGTTATGCGTTTCTGGTATTGTATAGCATGAATTTGCATGTAATGTTTTTTATAAAGGAGCTATTCTCCCAGGGCCTCTGCTGAAAATGGGCGGACATCCCTGGTAAAAAAGTGGAAAATAAAAATAAATAAAATATTTATATGGAAATGATACAATTTACAACTTAATGGGGGAATTTAATAAAGCCTACATGTTTTTTTACTGTGTAGGCAACGAATGTAATGCTTACATAAAAGTATGTAGGTTTTAGATTCAGTAAACACTGCTGAGTGGTGCGCACACATGTGCCAACACAGGAAGTTCTGTGGCATGCAAATCATCTCATAAGCAGGTGAATCTCATGAAAATGAGTCAGGTAGAGTGATCCAACAAGCAGATAGGCAGCTCTTCAGACTCCATGTCAGTGTCTGTAGTGTACACAGAAAAATTCTGTGTACAGGACCGTAGACATACAAAAGGGGCTGTAAAAATGTAGATATATGGAATTAAATGGCATAGCACATACAGATATGAGTGAAAATATCTTCCTGTGTTTCTGAAAAATTATAGGAAATAAGTAAAATTAATTTTTTTAATAATCTGGGCATGTTTGCATGATGCGCTACAGTGTGCAAACATGCTTTATAAAAACATAAATAAAAAAAAACTTGGAAAAAATAAAATTAATATTATGTGACAGAAATGTATTACAGAACCTTGTGTGGAGTATCTGTAATGGTGCATTGGTACTGTTGCTAACGTGGTAGGGCTAGGAAGCATGTCGTTTCTGGTCTGTGAGCACGGATCCTTATGCAAATGAGGTGGAGTTACTGAATAGCATAAAGGAGTAATCATGTCCGCATATCCCCTTCGTGTAGGCAGAGAACCATGTTGGTGTTTACACAGGAGGTAGCTGACATTAGGGGAGGGTGTATCAAATGACTTCTAAGCTTATTTCAGTTTAGTTGCACCTGTTTCCATGGCAGGATGCTGTGCTTAGTGTGCCCTTTCAGGGGGTGTGTGCACTAACATCTAAGCTTTGTTTAGCTAAAGAGAACATGTTTCCATGTGTTTGCATGGCGTGCTGCTATACTGAGTGTGGAAATCTGGGTGGGTGTGAGTACTAAGTGTTAAGCTTTGTTTACCTATGGGGTGCGTGTTTAAGTGGTGCATCACAGTGCTGAGTGTATCTAAAAGCCAATGATAAATTAATTAGTTTTGACCCCTGTTGAAAGTTAACTAAGCCCATTAAATTATGTTAATGATATACCAGGTAGATGGAATGCATCATAGGTAACCAATCACACAGTCAGCACCTACAGCAGAGCACTATAAAGTATGCATACACCCTACAATCTGATTTGTCCCTCATATTCTGCACCATTGGAGTACAGACTTGGGAATTTTAACTGAGAAAATGCTAGGGGCTGCTGCAGGTCTGCTACATCTGTATGTGCTAGATGCTGAAGTCAGTGCTGCTGGTGCTGACAATAGGCCTAGACAGAGAAGGAGAAGAGTGTTCTGGCCCAGGGTAACATTCCAGGAGCTACATGAGCTGGACATTGTAGATTGTTACAGGGTAGACAGGGACATACTACAAGAACTCTCTAACCTCTGCCACCCTTAACTCAGACCCAGAGTCAACAGATGAGAACCTATCCCAGTGGAAACAAAGTTATGTGTAGCTCTTAGTATACAGGGACTTTCCAAAGACCATTTGGGGACATGATGAAGTCTCACAAGCATCAGCATCCAGGGTACTCCAGCAGTTCCTGGATGCCATGATATCACATGCCAGTGAGCACATTTCTTTTACCCTCACCCCTGAGGTGAGGGCAAACAATATGTAACACTTCTACCATGTAACGCACTACCCTGAGGTACTGGGTGCCATAGATTGCACTCATGTACACATCAAGTCACCACCCAGTGAGGAGGTAGAATCTATGTCAACTGCAAGGGGTACCACTCCATCAACTGTCAGGGCATGTGCAATGCCAAGGAGATTATCATGAATGTGCATGCTGGCAGCCTTGACAGTTATCATGGCTCCCATATCTGGCATGCATCACAGCTGTACCAGATGTTTGCTAGGGGAGACATCCTACATGGCTATTTACTGAGGGATGTTGGCTATGCACTGGAGCCATGGATGATAACACCCATCAGAAACGCACACATAACCACGGAAGAATGCCATAATGAGGCACACACACACAAACTAAGAACATCACAGAGCATGTGTTTGGGCTTCTGACATCATGGTTTTGGTGCCTCAATATATCTGGTGGAGCCCTGTAGTACTCTCCAGCCACATGTGCACATATGTTCACAGTATGTGCCATGCTGCACAATATGATCCTGTGGAAACAGCTGCCGCAGGATCAGCTAAGGGAAGGGATACACAGTCCCCCACCACTGCCTAGGTCACCACAGCCACAGTCACAGGAGGACTCGGAGGAGGAACCCCCTGATGATGATGTCTCTGTATGCAGAAATAGACATGCTAAGTATGCCCTGGCTTTGATTAAGAGACAATGCATAACACATTCACTGACAATCTAGGGCTCTAGGGACTGACACCTTACTCCTATTCACGTACATATATTAAAACCGTTGATGCCAGGCAACACACATAACCTATACCTATCCATGTATTGGCTGTGTACTGCTTGCATCACACAGAGTCAGCCCTGAACTACAGTTCTGTCAACTGCTGCATTCACAAGGTAAGTCCCTAACCTGTAATGATTACTATAATATGGTATTGTGTGTATGGATCTGCTTCATTAATACAAGGAAATATAGTGGGCTATGTGGACAGAAGTAACATTCACATGGGACTACAGATACCCAGTCCAATAGTATGTGTTCCCTAATAATCACTAGGCCTCATGGTTGGAATATTGACTATATCAGTTAAGGGAGATGTGAAACACTAGGATCACATGATATTTGGACTACTGTCTATTCCAGCAGATCATGTGCTATTGTTCCCCCCACCCCCAACACAGCAGTGTTCCCATATAACTGCTTTAACAGTAAGCCAGCAATGGTATAGCAGCAGACTAGGCAATCTCAGGGCTACAACATAGAACTCAATTGCACATTGTATGTCATACGTAAAGCAGGAATAACAACCTACATATATATGCTGTTGACTGTGTGATGAATGACTCCTCTCTGTGTGGCTCTGTAGACTAGGGAAGTTAGTATGGGTAATGATGTTGATTGTTCAAATCTGGAAGTGTCCCCATCTTTTGCATTTGAGGTATTATTATGTTGGTGTTTTTACAGACTGGCAGTTTGTGTGTGTGGGTAACATTATGAACGTTAGTCACATATTAAGTACAGCAGACAGCTGGGGAATGCTGTGGACATTTTGAGTGCAATGCAGGACTGCAGAAACAGGGGCAGATGTCAGTCCCTATAACACACAAAATCCCGGACTGGAGTACAGATAGGTGTGGCCTTGAGTCACTTTATAAGTACTGACAGTCCCACTGGGCATGCCCAAACACTTAGTTAAAAAAGCACAATTCTGTTGCCCCTTCATCAAAATGACCCAGCCTGTTATGTATAGATATGTCTATACATACAGACATACATGTATACATATCTGTCTGTTACTATCTCTCTCCCACATACATAGTATAGCTATCCCTATGTAGTGTCAAATAAATATATGCTGATATATATATATATACATATATACAGATATATATATATATATATATATATATATTAAAATGATGCATAGACTCTCCCCATATAGCTACATAACACATAAACATATCATACACACATGCAGCTACATATATATATATATATATATATATATATATATATATATATATATATATATATATATATATATACAATTTATATAGATAAATATGTGTGTGGATGTCTGCATTGTTCTACATACTCGAATAATGTTGAGCAAGTCTGCACTATCACACATCCATAGTGTTGCTCAAAGGAACCAAACTAAGGGCACAACAGTACATAATTCAGTTACCTACAGACGCCTGTACCTGCTGGATGTCACCACGTAGTCAGACACAGGTGAGCAGGTGATGTAATATATAATGTTGACAACACACGCATGAACAGGGCACATTGTTCCTGCCCACAGGTTTGCCTATCCAAGTGCAAACAGCCACATATGGCCATACTGGTAACTGTACATACATAGCTAGGATAATAACAGTTATCTCACTGCTAGGATACTAGATACAGTACAAAGCAATATCACTCTGCAGGCCGCAGATGCTGATCAACACAAGCCTAATTTGTAATTTGTGTAATGATCAAGTACTGTGCCTGCAATCACCTATGCAACAGATTTAACCTGTGGCATGTGCAATAGGTACTGTGCGCTATAATATGTAAGACTAAATAGGTAGGGATTCTAATCTCACTCCAGGCTACTTGATGTGTGTGTGCATGTGTGTGTATCCCCCTGCAATACAACTGCCATGCCCTCATGGTCTATCCACCCGCAATGTTTATGCACTTTTTGGCCCTGTAACTTGCAGCTGGTTTCCAAACTGCCCTCTTCTACAAGGCTTGATGATATCATCCACTTTAAGATTACCAGCTGACAATACAGTGTTAGACTTAGGCTGTGGTGCCTGCAATAAGTACTATGAGCTATAGTATGTAACTAGAAAGGTTGGAGTTCTAATCTCACTCCAGGATACTTGGTGTGTATGTATGTGTGTATATATGTCTATATGGCATAAATATGATCTCCTTGGTAACATAGAAGTAGGTAGGGTTTTTCAGTATTTTATTCATAGAGTGTGATGTGCCCCCCACAAAGGACTGAGCACAATATGGCCTGCTGATATCATCAAGCATATGTCCTGAATTGATAGTACTAGCAGACATGAGGTGTGTTGCATGCATTATGTACTGTGAACTGTAGTGTGTACCGTTATATAAGTAAGTGTTCTCATCTGCATACAGCCAACTTGCAGTGCGTGTGTGCATTGGCATGTCTTATGCAGTGATTGGAAATGGTGCTAGCTTCAGTGTAGCTATGTTTGTATGTGAGCCTGTTACAGCATTTTACATCATGTTATGGAACCATAGGTCATTTGAACTTCACTAGTATAATGGCCATACAGTCCTCACAATCATAGACATCTGTATACCTGTAGTTACAGGATCAGCACATATTGCCCCAATCCAAGAGGGACACATGCCTTGTGTAGAGATGGTGGTCACCCAGCCAATCCTACAGATGGTATGTGCTGAGTGCACTGAGGTTCTCTGTGTGCTATTAGGCAAGGTTCTGTTTCAAGAGTGTTTATGTCTGCTAGACAAACCTCTCCCACAAGCATGTAGCACTAACATCACATGCAAGGCTAATGTCCTTACAGTGAGTTATCCATCTACTATGCCTCCTAAAGACAGGCAGCATATGCAATAAAGCAGGGTCACGCAGTGCCCCATATGCAAGGCACAGATCACCTCTGAGTAGTCTACATGCCTCAGGCGACACTGACACTCATTGTAGACAATCCCCATTAAACACATACTGAAGACATGAAGTCTCCTTGTCAGGGACCATAGAGTTGTGTGCAATTTCCAGTACTGCTTGGAAAGGTACATCACAAAATGGCCATTACACCCAGATATTGGAATGGTGAGGGAAGGGTATTGGAGGTTATGAGTATGTCATGTACAGGTGACTGTAGCCTCAGCTATGCCATATGATTCCTGCCATACCACTGAACAGACTTGGTAATTTGAGGCACATTAGCTGTAAGTCTGTGTGACCAGGTCTGAGTGCCCAGTTTGTTCACCCCTGAGTATGTACATCACATGTTGCGACTGATCTGCTGCTTATCAGATACGTAGGTCTAACTGATGGAAATGATACTACGTATATATTTTCATGGAGTTTATGGCCATTAGTATGTCAGCAGGCATGTGTTCGCAATATCCTCTTGCAGGATAGTGACATACCAAAGAGACTCTATAAGTGCTCACAATTTGCAGGCATCAGCCAACATTGTTAGCCACAGTCAGTCAGTAATTGCATGTATTGTAGTTGAATGGATTCCAAGCAGTAGAGGATCAAGGACTGCTCCTTGTTGAGCACTGCTGCTTACAGATCAGCTATTGGAGGCAGATTTCCCTAAGTTGCATATGTGTGCCAACAATGGGCCCCTTAGTAACCCCTACAATGACAGTATTGTGGATGTCTAAGTGGGTACTTTGTAAATGTTGCCTGAGTGGGGGCTATAATCAGATGGCTTGGCTCAGTCTAGGGGATTGTACACCCTGATGTACCCTCACGCAGGTCCTTGGTAACAGCCTCAGAAATGTCCACCACTTGTAACAGTCATGCTCCCTCTCTCACACATCCAAACTGTGTACAGTCAACTGTGCATAGGTCACATATATGTGTGCTGCTCATCTCCATTATGAATGCCCATACACGAATACAGATATGGATACTTAGACAAAGAGGTGTAGAGTTATGTTGGCCAGGGATGCACCACCTCTGTGCAAGGATATAACAGTTGCCATTGTCCACTTAGCTGGTGTGCAGCCAGTAGTGTCAGTATGATTGCAAGGGTTTCCCAATGGTGTTAGTAATCCTTGTCAGATCACATGTGGGATGCAGCCTGGAATGCTAGCATATGCAATAGATACTGTTTGTCTTCCAAGAGAGGCCAGTTGTAAACGGTTCTGTAAATATGGAAGTTATGGGACAGGTTGTAGGAATGTCCTTTGTCACGTGTGGTGGGGACAAGGGAGTGTAGTTGACACAGATAGTGCATGTTAAGTATGAGTACAGATCCATCATATGTGGTTTCATGACATATAAGATCACTGACAATCTGGGCCTGACCTTTGAGGTCACACTTAACTACACTGTGCGTTGTGGTTCTGCTTTGTGTGGGTGGCTACTTTTGTCTCTTATCCTATCTACTCAGCATCATAACAACACTATGTGCTTCTTTTAGCTGAGAAGGTAGTGCATCCATGTTAGGGGTGACACCCTCATCCCAACTGTCACTCAGCACTGTCCAGCTGTTATTGTATAGCCTGCTAATAGAAGTTGGCCACCAGTCAGGTTTGCTGAGCCATGACAAGATTGTGTTCCTCCTGTCATGTACAGCCAAGTTCATGCAGTTGTAATGTTGCTTACATAAGGCATGAGTGTAGAGCTCTGCATAATTGCCTGTCCCAGCTGAAGGGGGAGGTGCAGTCATGCTATGTTAATCATCCCACAAGAGGTAATCTATGTCTTTCTTGACATATATGTCTGTATTGTCTGCAAGGATGAGTATGTGTTGGTAGTTCTAAGGAGACTGATCTGTGGCCAGATCCCACCAGGGAGGACCTCACATTGGGGAAGGGTCTGTAGTGGTCACCCATATTGGTAAACACATAATGCAATATGTTGGTTCACCATGTGGGGATGTCATGGCACTGCTACAGGACATTGTAGGTAAGGACCTAGACCATCTTTTGGGCAAGTGAGCCACAGCACGACTATGCAACACAGTGTGTACATATTATACTTCCCTAACATGTTTGTTTGTGCTCTGTACAGACACCTTGCATGACTCTTGTCTTGCAATATGCTGGAAGTAACTGCAATACTTACTTGCACAGAGGACAACTAGCATGTAATGCCAAGTGGTGTCCCCAGATCTTTATGTCATGTCACCTGAAATGCCATGATAGGATTTAGCATGGATACAAACACTGACACTGTCATACACCTACTGACACTGGATCAGACACAGTTACTTTTGCTCAAGGCCAGATCATGCCTACTGACTGTAACCAGTGGAGCCCATTGACTGTTACACTATGCAATGGATGTGGGACATATGTCTCACTCCACCAACCATGGCCTGACAAGGTATATGACAATATTAAGCCAGCAGGCTTTGCTGGAAACTGTACATGTTATGTACAGGGTGTTATGTCAGCTGGTGGATAAGCAAGTGTCTGACAGTCATACTATGGGAAGATAGCCTTGGGAGACCTATGCTCCAATGATGCCAGTCACCAGTGGAATTCACCATCCTTCATTATTGGCATACCCCATCTACCTATTCCCTCTCTGCAGTCACAGCCACTGTCAGTGACCTCTGACTGAGTACATTACCAGGTGCCAAGTAGAAGCAGTCAACGAACAAACAGTACAAACCTACTGTAACCACAGACACCAAGGAGTCCCAAATAGGTTCAAACAATTGCACTTTAATCGAACTGAGTGCTTTCATCTAATATAACATAGACTTCATCAGAGTTAGTACAACAGGTGACACGAGCTCCATTTATACCATACAGCTAATTAGTCACATGACAACACATTATTGTGAAATAGATTGTTAAAACATCATTTAAACAACCCCCCCCAAAAAAACAACTATTTAAATAAAAATAACCCCTAAAAAATATATACAAAAAATCCCTATCACATATGTTTTAAAATTCCACTATATGTTAAACTAAATATGATTTCAGTTTTAAAATACTGGAAATAGACACCTGATCATTAAGTCCGGGAAACTTACAAGCATTCAAAAAAACAGCCACAAAGGTACCAAAATAAACCAATAAATCAATCCAAGGTACTACAAGACCAGGAATAAGTCAGAGTTCTTGTAAAATCCACTTTAATATAGGCACAAACACATGAACGCACACATTAAAAAAACAGCATTTTCATTTAAATCACATCAGATGTGGGTCATGAAACAAAATAATGGCTTTTATAATCCTTTTTTGATTATTCACATCAAAAATATATATCCAGCTAGGATCAAGCAAATAGCTATGTTACAGAAAACCTCGGTTCTCTATTTACCATAAATAATGAAAAGGGTTTTCATTTGGAACTGCTAAGATTGTTTGACAGAGCAGGTTTGGAACTTTTGGAGTTAATAATTAAAAACAATCAAAAGGAAATAGACATATTGATTGGTGAGGCTAATAAATCGAATGATAACATCAAGAGGGACTTGTTGTTTGAACAACGGGTTGATCGCTATCAATGTATTTTTGTGGAAATTGACAAAGAGGTTGGTGAGATACAAAAAAGGAAAAATAATAAACTTAAACATGACAAGGAAGCCTATGCCCAATGTTTGCTTATCCCAAGCCCCCATTGTTGCGTAGTAACTATGAACACAATGATGTTGATTGGCCTACTCCTTCATGTGGGGAAGGAAAGTGTGATGACAAAGTAGATGTTTATTCAAAAAACCAAGCTTTGAGGTGCTCCGAGAGACTACGGAACAAGAATTTGCAGGGGGAAGGGGTGCAGTGAGGTTGATGGCCTCAACAACAGAATTATGACAACCAATGGAGGTCAAACAAGAGGGACTACCAGCAGAAGCGACACTGAATGAGGAGGGTTTAGACTATGTGGTCGGTGAAGGGACAGACCTTCCTATGATTTGCTCCAATGTACAAGATGACTTTTATTTATATGACTTTACAAACAATGCCTATGGTGGGAACTATGCTGATTTACTTTCCAAAGGTTTATCTTTTTTTCCTACGAACTATGCAAAAATTTAACATCTGTTGGTTGATTTTAAATTATTTCTTAGGAAATTGAATTTTAGAATAATATTTGAGTATAATAGTTCTAATGAAGGGGTTGACACCCTAAGGAGAAGTAATGTGTTTAACCCAGTGCTTCCATTATCATTGATACTGTTTGAAAATTTGGTTGAACATGATTTTGGAGGACTGTTGGCAAGTAAAAATTTTAAAACTGTTTCTAACTTAAACAAAACAGAGTCTGAACTCTTGCACAGGTTGGTCAGGGAAAAGAATGTTCAAATGATGAAGCCTGACAAAGGGGGTGGGGTGGTAATAATGCACAATGTTGATTACCTTAATTGTATGTTTAATTATTTGCTTGAAAGTGATTTTTATGAGGCAACATCATTGAATTTTATTCATCTAGCATACAAAAAAAATCGACTATTTGCTTAAAGACTTGTTTGATCAGGGCCAAATTGATGGTACTTTATATGATTTCTTGCAAGTAAAGCATCCATTGGTGCCGTCCATCTTTGGCATCCCAAAGATGCACAAAGATATAAGGAATCATCCTATGAGGCCTATAGTTAATGCTAGCTGTTCAAAGACCTACCCCCTCTCAAAATGTATTGATCACAAACCTAAGGATATTGTTATGAATGTAAGTTATCTGTGCAAAGACTCTTGGGATTTCTTGCTTAAGATTAGGGATGTGCCTTTTTCTGACAACATGACTTTTTTAACTATTGATGTAATGGTGTTATATAGGTTCATAGGTTCATAGGTTTATACTAGGCTATCTGCTCTAAGACATTTATAAGCCTAGCCCAAATTTTTGTGGCTTACGCCACCCCTTATATGAAAAAATACTGTGCCCATTAGTTTGTTGTGCCTCTGTCCAGCAGTGACACAGAGATGATTCCCGGGGTAAACCTACGACCTCCCATCCATGGGTCAAGATTTCTCTTGAACAGAGCCAGTGAGGTGCTCTGCCTCACATGGACCGGGATTTTATTCCACAGCATAGGGAGTCTCTGAGTGATAAATCTATCCCTCCAGCACGTCCTATTTATATCCATGCTAAGGTTTAAGTCGCTTGCTCTAGTGGTTTTGGTGGATTTGGATTTTTTGAGGTGGAGCATGTCCATTAATTCCGGGTTGGACATGGCCTTGTATGTCAGGCACATGTCACCTCTGAGCAGACGGTATGTGACTGAATAGAGCTGGAGTTTCTTCAATCTGGCAGCATATGACAGATTTTGGAGTCCCTTTATCCTTTTGGTGAGGAACTTTTGGGGTCTCTCCAATTGCTGCAGATGTCGGGTGAGATACATCCCGAATGGGGCTTTGTACTCGATCATTGGTCTGATAATGAAGAGTACAGGGGAACAATGACCTCACTAGATCTAGATGTGAATCCCTTCATGATCAGGTGGGCAATGTAGAAGGTCTTTCTAACCACTTTAGCAACGTAAGTGTCAAAAGAAAGGCCACTGTCAACCTGGGTCCCCAGGTCCCTGATAACCTCTTCTGTGCTTAGTGGATTGCCACCTATATGGTAGCTTGGGGTTACCTTGTTTTTCCCGAAGGGTATGACTATACATTTTTTGGCGTTTAACTTCAGGCCATGGCTCTGGCACCAGCTATCTGTTTCCGTGAGTCCCTTCTGAAGGATATCCGTGTCCGATGCACTTTCCACTATGGCGCCCAGTTTGCAATCGTCTGCAAACTTTGTCAGCCAAAGTCCTCCCATATATAATGTTATATCCCATGAGGTGAGACTTACTTGGTTTAATTATTTTCTTACTGACACCAGACAGTTTGAGGATGATGAGATCTATGCGTTAAATTCCCTTATGGAGGTTGTTTTGCAGAACAATTTTGTATTTATAGATGGGCAATACTTCCACCAAATTAAGGGGGTGGCAATGGGGGCATCTTGCACCCCCGTATTTGCAAACATAGTCTTAATACAATCGGAAAAATTATTTTTATTTGATAAATTTCCCACGCCTCCATGGAAAATGTTTTCCAGATACCTGGATTATATTTTTATCATTTGGGAGGATGACATCAATAATATCGTGCCTTTTATTGAGTACCTTAACTCTATCATGCCATTCTTAAAATGTACTTATAGTTATGATGTCAACACTATAAGCTACCTGGATGTAAGGGTCCTTAAGGACTGCGATAATAAAGTGTTGGAAACTACTATTTACAGGAAGCCTAGTTACAGTAACAGCTTATTACATTTTAATAGTTGTCACCCTTATAATCAAAAAAGGCATAATAAGGGGACAATTTATAAGGGTGGCAAGGATGGTATCTAATGATGATATGTTCTGGGATGAATGTGAGATTTTGGGAAGAATGTTTGAAAATAGAGGTTACCCTAACAATTTAGTGGTAAAGGTAAGATCTGGTATTGAACAGGAAAGGAAGGATGGATTTATTTGCCCTTTGATTAAATCTCAGGTTTCTAATATTAAAGAGATCTTTAACAGTAAGAAAATGGGTGATAAACAGTATTCCTCAAGCTTGGTGATACAGTACTATGCAGAAGACACCCGCATTAGAAACATATTAGACAAGAATTGGGGAGTCTTTTCATGTTTTAATGGGGTACTGGACAAAATAGATGAAAACCTTTAGTGGTGCATAAAAAGGGGAACACCTTGAAAAAACTCTTAGAGAGTGGTGATAACCTTTGGAAAATGAAGTCTTCTAAAAGATCAGGCACAAAAAGCTGTGGAAGTTGTGGGCAATGCAAATACATGTTAGTGGGGGACAGGACAATTGTTAATGGGAATACTATTAGAAGTATGTTCCCTTGTAACTGTAACACTTTAGGGGTAATTTACCTTGCTAAATTTTTAAAATGCCTTTGCTTCTACATAGGTAAAACTAAAAGAAAAGTTAGGGAATGAATTTACGAACATAATTTAAGTATAAGGAAAAATAACTTAAAAAATTCTCTTGCTAAACACATTGCTGCTAATCCTGATCATAGCTTCCAGTTTTTTGGTCTTGATTGTGTGGTGGTTAACCCAAGGAGTGGTCCATGGGAAGACTTACTAGAGGCCAAATAATTATTTGGACAACTCAGGTTAGATGCTTGTAAGTTTCCCGGACTTAATGACCAGGTGTCTATTTCCAGTATTTTAAAACTGAAATCATATTTAGTTTAACATATAGTGGAATTTTAAAATGTATGTGTGATAGGGATTTTTTGTATATATTTTTTAGGGGTTATTTTTAGTTAAATAGTTGTTGTTTTTTGGGGGGGTTGTTTAAATGATGTCTTGCAATCTATTTCACAATAATGTGTTGTCATGTGACTAATTAGCTGTATGATATAAATGGAGCTCGTTTTACCTGTTGTACTAACTCTGATGAAGTCTATGTTATATTAGATGAAAGCGCTCAGTTCAATTAAAGTGTAATTGTTTGAACCTATTTGGGACTCTTTGGTGTCTGTGGTTACAGCTGGTTTGTACTGTTTGTACATTACCAGGTAATTGCATATTAGGAGCAGAATCCCATACAGAACCAGCAGTTATCCAGGATGGCCTAAGACCCAGTCAGTTGTTCTCTCAGCCACTGACAAAGACTGCCAATGACTGCACAATACTATCCTGTGGGAAATCATCCACCCCTGCAAAATATTGTTGTGTCCGCACACTGCACACAGTTGAGCCATTAAACATGCATTTATGGATGCAGAGAGTAATGTAGCCTTTGACTTTCACTGGTGGGTAAGATGTGGGGATGCATTCACTGTTGTACAACCTATACTGACAGATTTGGGATGTAAATCCCAGACTGTCACTGCCATACTGAATGCAGCAGTCCTCACACCTATCATTGTGTGCAATGGATCCCTAGCTATGTCTCTGCATAGGCATATTGTACAACTGTAGCAGCCACAGAGATTCCATGGTGTACCAATACACAGTACAGATAACATGTCCTATGGAGTCCATGTCACGACCATACATGTAATGTCTGTCTCTTAAATGCTTTGGAGGAGATGTGTATGGTTCCATACAGGGAGGTGCTGGATCCCACTGTATATCTCCCACATATCCATGACAGGGGTAATACATGTCTCACCTGTTATACCCACCTACAATATCACTGTGGTATACATAGTACATGCTGGGGACACAGGTATGTAACACAGACAGTACACCCTACATGAAACATCTCCCCCACATACACACATCATGAGCAGGTTACAAAATGGGATACAGAACATGACAGTCATAACTGGTGTCAGGCAACTGTTTGTACTGGACACAGGATATTTGTAGATGGGTCATCTCCTTCACCACAGCTTTTGGATGTATGAGTTCACAGAACCCTGGTGACACTTACGAGGGGTAGCAGACCTGTTCACAGATTAGGGATGCATGAGAACATTGACTGCGGCCATTGTCCATGTTAGCCTGTTATACATATATGAACCTATAGAGCCATGCACGTATTGTGCTATACCTTGTTGAAGACATATTTCTGCTGTGCTGACATGCCATCTAGTGCTGCTTTATTGCTGCTATGCATCCATAGGTTATCCCAACAGACTCCTGAAACAGAAACCGGTCCGTGACACACCTGTCATTGTATAACTATACAGCCATTACAACGTCATACAACATAAGGTACACAAAAGTATGTGGCATACTCGTGACAAATGCCAGCATACAGTATCTGTTTGTATCCACTACAAGTGGCATGGCAAAACAACACTGCATTGCACAAGTACATGTTAACTAATATAGTCACCCTGTGCATTAGACACATAGCTTCATTTCTATGCATTGATGGTGAAGATGACAGGGATGTGGCATAGGCATAGGTATCATCCCTTGCACAGAGTGTTGTGTGGGGGTGCAGGAGGCCTAGGCTGACCCAAATGGTTGACAGCATGTGTGTGAGTCAGGAAGGGAAGCAGGTAAGATGGACCATGGAAAGGTGCCATGTGCATCTGTAGGTATCCTGCATTTGACAGTGGTGTGTGTGTGTGTGTGTCTGTGTGTGTGTGTGTGTGTGTGTGTGTGTGTGTGTGTGTGTGTGTGTGTATGTGTGTGTGTATGTACACAGTCAAGCTCAGTGCTAGCCCTACATGTGTGCATGTTGGACAGCTTTGGACCATACATGGTAGTTGACAGTTCATCTCTGGCCTCGAACATGGGAACTGACTCTGCCAGAAGTTGCACTGGCACCTGCATGCCCAAGGTCAGAAGCGGTGGTAGTACCTGACAGTGACTGCTGTCTGCTGGGACCGTGGCCCCAACAGGAACACCCAGGACCACAAGCCCATGGCCTGCCATGTTATGGTGTGGACAACACACTCCCCTCTGTAGCACTGGATGTACTGCTACTATGGGAGTGTGATTGTGCATGGCCACGTGAACTCTCAGCATATAGGGGTGCTGACATACATCCACAAGTCTGATGCACAACTCCAACCACACTTTCTAGCACAGACAATGTGTGGTCCAAGACAGATACTGTCTCAGCCCACCTTCTGTCCAATGTCTTGCCACCCCCATAGTGCCTTTTTTAGGCAAGGCTCAAATGATAAACCTACCGCCCTAGAAAAGAAAAATGGAGAAAAACTAAGGGTAATACTGCTCAATGCCAGAAGTCTAAACCTCAAGATGCACGCCCTCGAAGCCCTCCTCAGTATGGAGAACATCGATGTCTGTGCTGTGACTGAAACCTGGTTCAAGGCTCCTGAGAGCACCCCAGCACTATCAGATTATACCTGATATCATGCGTTCCGGCCCCAAAATCCGGACCGAACCACAAAAGGAGGGGGAGTATCCATATTCATAAAGGATACCCACACCTCCAGGTTAGTGGCAATGCACGAAGCATCGGAGACCATCCAGGTGCAATTAACCATAGGTAAAACTGCCCTACAGTTTGTAACATGCTACAGACCACCTTCTCAAACTCAGGAAACCCACACAGCCTTCCTGAAGACACTGGAGAGTATGAATGTCTCTCCAAACACCATCATATTGGGTGACTTCAACTACCCAAACATAGACTGGGAACATTACTCAAGCCCCAACACCCTAGCCAATATGTTCCTTGAGTTCATAAACTCAAATGCTATGGAACAACTAGTCACCATTCCCACAAGAGGAGAAAATATACTAGACCTGATCATCACAAACATGGGGACAAAATGCTCCACACCGGAAGTATATCCCTCATTGGTGAGATCAGACCATAAATTAATCTCACTGGAGATCCACATCCCGCCCCCACCCCCAGCAAAAAAGACCACAGTGAAGAACTTCTCAAAAGCAAACTTCACACTTCTTAAGACTGGAGTGGTATCCTTCAAGGCCTCCGAGCCAGTGGAAACCACAACCCACGCTGCTGAAACCCTTACAAATGCCTTCTGCGAGCACCTCCAGGAATGTATGGGTCAAGCAATCCCTAATAAAATCAAGACCCTTTCCACCAAAGGCAGGCGCCTGGTCTGGTGGACTCCAGCCATAAACAAACTCTACAACAAGAGGAGAAAGCTACTACATGACAGAGCAAAATCCCTAAAAGGGAAGGCATCTCTGATCAATACTAGCAAAAAACTACGATCACTCATAAAATCATCCAAGGCCAACTTTGAGAGAAAAATCGCTAATGACACAAAAGACAATCATAAAGCCTTCTTTAGCTATGTTAGAAACCTGGGTGGAAACTCCCAGATATGCTCAGAATTAGTCCAAAATGATAAAAAAATCACTGAACCCACAGACATTGCCAACATACTGGCAGACAGGTTCAGTGCAAATTTCTCCTCCCTACCCCCAAAAGGAGAAATATCTATCCCACCACCAGAGTCTAGGCTCCCAAACATCTCAGATGCCCAGGTGAGAGCTGCTCTCTAAAGCAAAAAACACAGCATCAATGGGACCGGACGGTGTCCCTGGCTGTGTGCTACACGAACTCAATGAGGAACTAAACCCACACATAAGGCTGCTGTTTAATCTTAGCCTTACTACAGGATACGCACTCAAAGAATGGCGACGGCAACTGTGGTCCCACTCCACAAAGGCGGTGCTTCTACGGACCCTGGAAATTACTGCCCCATAAGATTGACGAGCCTTGTCTGCAAAGCTATGGAGAGGATCATAATGGAACTCATAAATAAAGACATTGGGGACCTACAGACACTGGATCCTACCCAATTTGGCTTTGTCAAGGGCAGATCCTGCCTCTTGAACTTGGTCGACTTTTTTGAAACAGTCACTAAGGCCATTGATGAGGGTAAGGCAGTTCACACAGCCTACCTTGACCTAGCAAAAGCGTTCGACACAATACCCCACTCGGGCATCATAGAAAAGCTCACCAGCTTAGATGTAAACCCATATGTCACAAGATGGGTTGCAAACTGGCTCAAGGACAGAACACACAGGGTTAGAGTTGCTGGTGCCATGTCAGACTCTAAGCCGGTCACGAGCGGTGTCCCACAGGGCTCAGTCCTGGGCCCCCTCTTGTTTGGCATTTATTTTTCTGAAGTGCAGGCAAACATAGGGGGATTGTGGCTGACAAAATTTGCAGATGACTGCAAACTGGGCACCATAATTGACACTCCATCAGACACAGACATCCTCCAGAAAGGTCTCATAGAAATGGATAACTGGTGCCAGAGCCATGGCCTTAAGCTAAATGCCAAAAAATGTATAGTCATACCCTTTGGGAAAAACAAGGTAACCCCTAATTACCACATAGGTGGTAATCCATTAAACACGGAAGAAGTTATCAGGGACCTGGGGACCCAAGTTGACAGTAACCTCTTTTGACACTCACATTGCCAAAGTGGTTAGGAAGACCTTCTACATTGCCCACCTGATCATGAAGGGATTCACATCCAGATCAGGAGAGGTCATTGTACCCCTGTACTCTTCACTTATCAGACCAATGATTGAGTACAATGCCCCATTCGGAATGTACCTTACCCGACACCTGCAGCAGTTGGAAAGACCCCAAAAGTTCCTCACCAAAAGGATAAAGGGGCTCAAACATATGTCATACGATGCCCGACTGAAGAAACTCCAGCTCTATTCAGTCGCATACCGCCTGCTCAGAGGTGATCTGTGCCTGACATACAAGGCCATGTCCAACCCGAATTAATGGACATGCTCCACCTCAAAAATCCAAATCCACCAGAGCCACGAGAGCAAGAGACTTAAACCTCAACACGGATATAAATAGGATGTGCTGGAGGGACAGATTCATCACCCAGAGACTCCCTACACTATGGAACAGAATCCCAGTCCATGTGAGGCAGAGCCCCTCACTGACTCTGTTCAAGAGAAATCTTGACGAGTGGATGGGAGATCGTAGGTTTACCCCGGGAATCATCTCTGTATCACTGCTGGACAGAGGCACAGCAAACTAATGGGTATAGTATTCTCATCCTAAGGGGTGGTGAAAGCCACACACACTCTGGCTAGGCTTATAAATGCCCTAGGGCAGATAGCCTAGTATGAACCTATGAACCTATGAATCATTCAACCGATCCAGCGTGTCTCCAATGCGGTGGAGGCAATCAACGATGTCAGACTGTGCTGCATCCATAACCCTAAGCATATGTCTGGTGGTCCATTCAGAATGTGCCTGTGCCTCCATGAAACATGCACCAAATGACCCATGATGTGACACCTGCTACAGGTAGTGGACAGGCAGCAGGCCTCCTATAAGCACCCCTGTCAATCTGTCTGTGTGGGACCTCAACAGCTCTCTGGCTATGGTCAGTGTCTACACTTAATGGAGCTATAGTTTCCACACTTTCATGTTCAATCTCCCCACCCTCTGACTGTCCAATATCTGTGGCCTCCAGGGACTGGGTATGTGTGGGCATACTGACTGTGTGCAGTGACAATGGAGGCAAAAGTGGGATGACAACCTCTGGGATAGATTCAGCCCCCAAAACCCACACCTGTGCCACACTGTGGCTACCAACATCATCAGAGTCTGAGGAGACACTGACATCAGGTTGTGTAGGGTACAGATACCAACCCCCCAGTCACCTGTGATAAGAAAGGAAAAAGCAATACATTACTACCTGCACTATTATGCTCTGCAGTACTACATTATGATATATGTAAGGCTTTATACACTGTTGTTACTATGACAGACCTGTTGCAAAACTGCAATCCAAATTGTAGCTTGCTACAGATCACCCACCACGCCCCTGGATTTCCACTCCTCTTTTCTTGATGTACTGGAAAATATTAGGGTTCAACCAAACACCCTAATAATGGGCGATTTCAACTACCCCACCATTAACTGGAAAAACTACTCATGTACCAACTCCTTTGCTCAACACTTTCTGGAATTCAAAAACTCCAATGCCCTGGATCAACTTATCCACACCCCCACCAGGGGCAACAATATCCTAGATCTAGTCATTACCAATATGACTGACCTGAAGTCAACACCTCATTTGTCTGATCCGACCATAAGCTAATTACCCTAGATATCCACATCCTGCCTCCAGCCCCCATTAAGGAAACCATGGTAAAAAATTTCTCCAAAGCCAACTTCATGCTTCTTAAGACAGAAGTGGTGAACTTCATGACACCCATGCAGATGGACAATACAGTTACGACTACTGAATTCTACACAGTTGCACATTATAAGCACTTACATGAGTGCATGGATCGTGCTATCCCAAACAGAACCAAGACGCTATCCTCCAAAAAAAGGAAGCCAATCTGGTGGTCCCCCTACCATAAACAAACTGTACAACAGAAGAAAGAAACTCTTGCAAAAGAGAGTAAAATCCCACGAGTGGAGGAGCTCCGTGGTCAGCCTCAGTAAAAAGCTGAGATCCCTGATAAAATCCTCCAAAGCTAGTTACGAAAACAAAATTGCCACTGATTCTAAAGACAACCACAAAGCATTCTATAGCTATGTCAAGAATCTCAATGGCAACACTCAGATCTACTCTGAGTTACAGCACAATGGCACTAAATATACAGACCCAACTGATATTGCCAAAATCCTGGCAAATAGGTTCAGTGCTAACTTTACCCCCCCTCACCCCCTAAAGAGCCCATATCTATACCGGAAGAATGCAAAGTTCCTGTAAACATGGCTGCACAGGTAAAAACCACAATCTCCAAAGCCAAGAACACAGCATCCATGGGACCAGACAACATCCCAGGCTGCGTTCTACATGAATTACAGAACAAACTGGCACCCCACCTAAGTACTGTGTTCAATCATAGCCTCACCTCAGGCTTTGTGACTGCTGAATGGTGCACAGCAACTGTTATCCCACTCCTTAAGGGGGAAGCCACCATGGACCCCGGGAACTACCGCCCCATTAGCCTGATGAGCCTGGTCTGCAAGGCCATGGAACGTATCATCATGGAACTTATAAACAAAGACATTGGTAATCACTAAACTCTAGATCCCACCCAGTTTGGGTTTGTAAATGGCAGATCATGTCTCCTAAACCTGATAGACTTCTTTGAAGCAGTCACCAAAGCTGTAGACAAGGGTAAGGTGGTTCACACAGCCTATCTAGATCTTGCCAAGGCTTTCAACACCATCCCCCACTCTGGAATTATAGATAAACTCACTAAACTAGGTATAAATCCCTATGTCACAAGATGGGTTGCCAACTGGCTCACTGACAGAACCCACACTGTGAAAGTAGCAGACTCCAAATCCGACTTCAGACCAGTGACAAGTGGAGTACCACAGGGTTCAGTCCTGGGTCCTCTCCTGTTTGGTATCTACTTCTCTGAAGTACAGGCTAACACAGAAGGTCTTTGGCTAATGAAGTTCGCAGATGACTGCAAACTAGGAGCCATAATTGAAACTCCTAACAATGTGGACATCCTACAAAAGGGCCTCACTGAGACAGATGCCTGGTGTCAAAGCCATGGCCTCAAGCTCAATGCTAAAAAGTGCATTGTCATCCCCTTTGGTAAAATGTACCCATGAACTACAACATAGGTGGTAGTATACTTAACACCGAAAATGTGATAAGAGACCTTGGGACACAGGTGGACAGTAGTTTCTCCTTTGGTAATCACATTGCCACAGTAGTCAGGAAATCCTTCTATGTGGCACACCTCATCACAAAAGGTTTCTCATCCAGAAAAAAAGAGGACATTGTTCCCCTCTACTCATCACTCATTAGACCCATTATAGAGTACAATGCCCCTTTTGGTATGTACCTCATAAGACATCTACAACAACTGGAAAGGCCGCAGAAATACCTCACAAAGAGGATTACCGGCCTCAAACAGATGCCCTAAGCAGACCGTCTAAAAAAACTCCAGCTTTACTCCGTCGCATATCGCCTACTCAGAGGTGATTTCTGCCTAACATACAAAGCTATGTCAAACCCAGAGCTGTTGGACATGCTCCACTTAAAGAAATCCCAATCCCTCCAAGCTACACGCTCTAGGGACCTAAACCTTGTCACCACAATAAACAGAACATTCCGGAGGGATAGATTCCTGTCCCAGAGACTTCCCATACTCTGGAATAAACTATCTATCTATATCAAACAAAGCTCCTCATTAGCACTCTTCAAGAAAAATCTTGATGATTGGATGGGAAATATGAAATTCACCCCGGGGATCATCTCTGTGGCTCTGCTCAACAGTGGCACAGGAAAATAATTTTCTTGGGTGGCAAAAGCCAGGGTACCTTTTTGGCTGGGCTTGTATAGGCCCCAGTGCCAATAGCCTAGTACCTACCTATGAACCTATGATAACCCAACCTCATAAAGTAGGATTTGAGGAAAATACTCTTCCCACTAACAGCTGTAGTTACTTGTAAATAAACTCTCATTACACTGCAATCTCATCAGCAACAGTGAGGTACACTATTGACATTAGTGTAGACTCTGCACAGTTGACACATATGACATTATGTGCTGTCATGGCAATGCTATCACATCTTTCAGTGCATAGGTATGAGTCTAACATGTGTACAGTCAGACAATATGTGTGCATTTGCAATCATGTCAACAGAACAGCAATGGAAGCAGCAGGCCTGGGATGACAGTCTAGGGATTACAATGTTGTAAATATGCATCAATAATAAAACAGTATCATGTTTACCAGAAGCAGGACCCCTGGTGATACCTGACAGACCTGTGAAAAGTTGAGAGAGAGGTAATGTCAGTACCACCCATATGTTCCATCACCACATGGTAATACATCCATATAGTTCACATGTATGGTAGTTACTGTGTTAATTGTTATAGTGGTCAAAATGTGAGCATGACAGTCAAACTGCAGTTAAGCCCCCCCCCCAAAAAAAATAAACAGACCTGACACTGATGTAAGACTAAGTATGGCCTTACACTCTGAACGCTGCAGTATTGCAGTGCTGATCAACCTGACCTTACCTGCATGCTTCTCTGCCATGGAAACTGTGGCACCGACATCTATGATGTAGAGTGTGATGGATGCCTGAGAGCTGTCGTGTGTGTGCCTAGATTTGCCAGGAATTCCTCTGTGGCTGAGAGTGGTTGTTCCACTGCAGGCCCTCCACCAGTGGTGCCATGATCCCTGACTACATCTGCCACTCTACTGTGTGCAGCATTGATCATGTCCATTGCACGGTGTTGCACCTGCTTATATGTCCTGTTCTGATGACCTGTGGCATTGCCATCATGGACCAGGGCAGTCCACATTGCCTCCAGCTGTTCCCTGTTATGCCTCCTCCTGGACAGTAGGACTTCATGGTGCTGATGTAGCCCTTGTAGTATCAACTCATTTTCTGCATCTTTGAAAGATGCACAGCATCATGCATACATGTTTCATGAAAGACAACAACACAGGAACACGTCAGGTTCACGTACGTGGAAGTACACTATGTAGAGATACAGCAAGGGCAGAATGGCTGGCAATATCCACTGCTTGATCACACATGTCATATTCCACAGTGTGCAAACATACTAAGCATGTGGATACAACTAGAATACTATTGATAGTCAGGTATTCCCGTGTGTGCCATGACAGATACTGCTGTATGATCGTATGGTCCACACTGGAGTCTATTGTAGTGTGTTCTCAAGGGCCAACCCCCCTGACAATATGTGAAAACAACTGTGCCAAACAAATAGCAGTGTGTGATTACAACCACTGTAAAGGGGGAGTCCCACAAGCCCAGTATGCCACACTGACATTATACATTCCACCTTTGAGGTATTGCACATTCTTTGTATGTGTAACAAATCTGGAGATCATTGATATGCCATTATCACAGGTCTAAGAACAGCTTATTGCTGTGAACCCTATTCCCCTTAAGTATATTCACACATCTGCATCCTGACGTAAAAAAATGGTTACATACTTGATGGAGTGCAGTACTCCTTTGCTGAGATGTGCTGACAGTCAATATTTTGCATACACGTGTTTTCTGTAAGGAAAGTCTCATACAGACTGTTTTCCCATAGCCAACTGCTTGCCTTTTTAACATGCTTCTCATCAGAAGCTGACTGCCTCTTAACCAATCTGTGGTTCTGAAATGCTAATTGCAGCCAACTCAGCTGAATTGCACTATCATCAGCCAATCACATTCAACCACAGTACAATATATAAGGCCTTCATGTAGATTAGGGGCCCTTTCTGATATGTTGTGTTGGACATTACTGGGGTGAGGAGGCTAATTCATCGTAGAGGGTAGGTCTGTAGCACCAACATTTACACAGAGATGGGTGTGCTACGGGCTGCAGCTGCTGCTGCAGGTAATATTCATAGGCAGAGAGTGTGAACACTTTGTAGGACAACAAGCTGTAGAAGTAACTGTGGGAGCTGTGCCAGACGTGTTGTAGAGGCAGAACCAGAGTGAGGCTATCCCTTTCCAGTCCAAGTAAGGCATGTGTTTATGGAAAGTATGCTAGGCAACTGTATCACTAACAGAGTACTAGGCCGCATGTTTGTTGTGTCCTTGAGTGACATGTGGGATAAATATAACAATACTATAATTTCAGTGCTATATACCATTGGATTTGAACCCAGGATTCTGTGTGTGTGTGTGTGTGTGTGTGTGTGTGTGTGTGTGTGTGTGTGTGTGTGTGTGTGTGTGTGTGTGTGTGTGTGTGTGTGTGTGTGTGTGTGCGGCAAAGTGTACTGTTTGCAAGGCATGTAACACTGAGCTACTGAGTCACTGCTACAGCAGGTGTACTTGCAAGATATATGTGCACAGATACAGGCTGTGACAAACATTTTCTACATCCATCAGTATGTGTATGGCTTTATATGGATGTATTTCTGCACCAGGGTCCCAGCTGAACATGTATTTTGCCATTAATGCCTTAGCAGATTTTTTCTACATGTTGCTGATAAAAGGGCACATTTACCAGCTATCACAGGCCTCACTTACATCCATTATTATGTCTTTAGCTTTCTAGTGGTGTAGTATTGCTCCAGAGTCCAAGGTACATTCCCATTTTTTCCATTGCTTTTAATCAAATTTGTGCAATGCTGAAACATGCTTAATTACTTTAACTGTCAATTATTATGTTTTGTTTAAACCACCTGCTTTAATTAAGAGTCTTGTGGTGTGGCAGGTTAATGCAGTGGTCTGCAGGTGTGATGGTCTTGGGTTCAAAATATGGGACAGGTCTTTATTTCGTAAGTATGTATTACAATGTTAAAGACATATATATTCAAAAGAGCTCTATTCAGCTGAGCTTAGCAAAGCTGTGCAACTTGCTAAAAAAATTAAAAAATAAAAATGGAGAGATAAGAAAGTGGTGAAATGAGGTGCAAACAGGGGAAAAGCATAGTAAAAGTCTGGTAGGGATGTGCAGGAAGGGTGTAGGAAAGAACCATAGCTACCCATTTCTTGTACAGCAGCAACTGTGCACTTTGACAGAATTTGTACATGACTATGAATTCTCACCCCCAGAGAGAGGGGTGAGGACAACATAACTGCATTTTCAAGCCAGCTGGACCAAATTACGTGTGTCCAGTGGACACATCTGTGAAATGGAGAGCTATGTATGGGATGATTTTTTTTTTTTTTTGGGAGAAGTGTCCATTTTTTTTAAGGTGAGAATGGAATGTTGAGGAAGGGACATAGGTATGTGAGGGGAGGTAAATTGGGTAGGTGAGGATGCATTTGCAGATAGTCAAGACAAACAAGACAGCAGACAGGGGTGATATGTGACACATGAGGGAAGTAAACATCTTGGTTAGGGAGGGTGTTGTTGACTCTAAGTTCCACATGCCTCCACAAGGCAGCAGCATGACTCACATCCCCACCCATGAGACTGTCTGCACTGCTCCGTCACTGCCCTGGGAGTGGCAGTGGTGGAGGCTGGGCACCTGAGCGAGGTATGTTTGTGTGTGTGTGTGTGTGTGTGTGTGTGTGTGTGTGTGTGTGTGTGTGTGTGTGTGTGTGTGTGTGTGTGTGTGTGTGTGTGTGTGTGTGTGTGTGTGTGTGTGCGTGTGTGTGTGTATATGTCTGTATGAGCATGTATGTGCATGTGTATATATATCAGTATATATATATACACATATATACTTAGATAAAGAGAAAGAGATATAAAGAGATTTCACATAATTTTCTTACTCTATCAGCTTATATATATTATTTCCAGAAAAGATGAGACTTTGATGCCTTTTAAGTCATGAACAGTGGTAATAAATTACTTTTAATCATTTTTATTAGCCCAGAAAATATAACTATTGCCAGATCCAACAGATTTTCTCCTAAGTTAATTCTGAAACTAGTTACATAAAGCAATCAGTTGTGGCTTTTTTTATTGTGACTGGTGCAACTGTATTTTATTCAAACACTGGTTATGTTTTGTTAGCTTTTTGTGCTTCACAAATGTAAATCCAACTATATGGGCAGATCTGCTTTATAGGAAAATGATGCCATGCTACATACAGCTTATGAGTTGGTTGAAGCTAAATCCCTATTAAAAAGTATCTTGTTTTGTAAATGGCAATGAGGAAGGTTAATGTTTGTAACTGATTCAAAGATAATGGGTAAAATATAAAGCTTTTCAAACTGTTCTGTTACAAATAGGTTCATAGGTTCATAGGTGTGCACTAGGCTAATGACCCTGGGGTCTTTACAAGCCTAGCCATAGGATTATCCTAGCATCATGCCACCCGACCTTAGTTTCCAGTGCCTCTGTCAAGTAGAGCCACTGGAGTTATCCCTGGGGTGAATTTTCTGTTACCCATCCACTCATCAAGATTTCTCTTGAAGGGCGTCAGCGAGGTGCTCTGCTTGACATGTATGGGAAGTCTGTTCCATAGCATGGGTAGTCTCTGGGTTATGAACCTGTCCCTCCAGCATGCTCTGTTAATTGTGGTAATGAGGTTGAGGTCTCTGGAGTGTGTGATGTGGAGGGATTGGTATTTCTTTAGATGCAGTATTTCTAACAGAGCTGGGTCAGACATGGCTTTGAAGTCAAGCAGAGATCACCTTTAAGTAGACGATATGAGACAGAGAATAGTTGGAGTTTTTTGAGTCTGTCCATTTAGGACAAGTGGTTAAGGCCTAGGATCCTCTTTGTGAGGTACTTTTGCACCCTCTCCAGTTTTTGCAGGTGTCTAGTGAGGTACATACCAAATGGGGCATTGTACTTAATGACTAGCCTAATGAGGGAAGAGTAGAGGGAGACAATGACCTCTTTCTTCCTGGATGCAAAACCCTTAGTAAAGAGATGTGCCACATAGAAGGACTTTCTGACCACAGTGGCAATGTGGTGATTAAAAGAGAGGTTGCTGTCAGCCTGTGTTCCTAGATCTTTCATAATGCCTTCTGTGTTCAGTGGACTACCATCAATGTGGTAATTCATGGGAACAGGGGTTTTCTGATAGGGGATGATGACACATTTTTTGGCATTGAGCTTAAGGCCATGGTTCTGACACCAGTCGGTCACAGTAAGGCCATTCTGTAAGATGTCAACATCACTTGGGGAGTTAATAATAGCTCCCAACTTGCAATTGTCTGCAAACTTTTCAGCCAGCGTCCCTTCATGTTGGCCTGGACTTCAGAGAAGTAGATACCAAACAGGAGAGGACCCAGGACTGAACCCTGTAGGATTCCACTCATGACTAATCAGCAGTCTGACCTGGAGTCAGCTACTTTCACACTGTGGATTCTATCTGTGAGCCAGTTTGCAACCCACCTAGTGATATAGGGGTTGATGCCAAGCTTAGTAAGTTTTTCTATGACTCCTGAGTAGGGAATGGCATCAAAAGCCTTGGCCAGATCAAGGTAGGCTGTATGAACCACCTTGCCTTCATCCACAGCTGTAGTGACTGACTCAAAGAAGTCGACCAAGTTGAGCAGGCATGATCTACTGATATTGCTATGATACTGATATTATATTATAGTGATATTTTGTTATGATATTGATACCGATATTGATATGATATTGTGAAAAATATTGTTATAGTCCACTTCAAAGGTTTGCATTTGCACTACTTGTACATACATAAATAGTATTTTAAATACTTCTTTGAATACTTTAAGTTGTTTTTTTTTTCCTTGCTTTATCTAATTTATTCCTTACTAGACTAACCTGTTTGTATTTGCTTGCTTTATTTCATTTAGTGCATGTATTATCTTGTCACTTAATTTCCTCAGTATGTTGGGCATGCCATCAAATTTATTACTGTGTGTATGACTTGTCAGTTTTTGTTTCCTACTGTAAACATTTCTGAAAATATTGTTATATGTTTGCTTTTACTATACAACTTCTTAAAATATTTATTGTAAATGAATATTTGTGATTGCTTGCTTAAGAGCTTGGGACATGGCCAGAAAGGGTCGATTTGATCAGCCCACTAACCTAGTCAACAAAATGTAAAGTAAAATAATAATAATAATAAAAAATATAGGTTATTATATAGCAATTTTCCTAAGAAGCTGATTTATGTGGCACTGTTACTGAAACTGCAATATTTATCCCATAGACAGGAAGCTTATAGAACATCCAAAAGAAACACCACAGGAACCACAGAAACATCAATGTGTTGTTCAGTGCTTTTATCTTTATTTACTAAGACTTCTTTAGAACAAATTCAAATAACATTATCCCAATTCAAATACATATTTGTAGTCAGTCACATGACAACCAATCAATGAGTCCTTTCAAGACATGCCCACGCTTAAAACAAAAACTAACTTCATAAATAACTATTTGTATATTTAAAAATATTAACAATATTTGAAAAATTCATTAAAAATACTTACAATTACACTTATGTTAACAACTATATTAGTGGAAATACAATTACACTTATGTTAACAACTATATTAGTGGAAATATTTCAACTCATTAATTTAAGAATTAGGATTAAAATACTTTTGGCTCATCAATTATTCCAGACATCCTTACTGGATCATTGGTTTGTTCCTATTAGAGGAAGCCAAAAATATGCTTATAACATATTATGCCAGCATGTGTATGCCATTAATAATGAAAAAACAAAAAATGCATCAATTAGACAAATATATTTTCCTGATCATAGTTTTTATTAAGTGTTATAGAAAAGGTATATATCAGCCCCAGGGGTGGTCTGGGGAAAGACAAACTTGAGCTCTGTCAGTTAAAATGGCATGTTAGATTTCAGGTGGATTCCTTTCCAAGCCTGAATGATGTTATTTCCTTGAAAAGTTATTTAAAAATTATGGTCCTCAATATTTAACGTGTTAATATGGTAAACAAGTGAGGCAAGTTTTTTTATGTTTTTTTATATTCAAATATGAAATTTTAATCCTAATTCAGTTGAATGGAGATTAGAAAGGATCAAGAACTTGCCCCGGATATTTTAACATTACAGCAGAAACCAGTGGAACAATTCATATGTGAACAACAGAAGAGAGAAGGGCAAAGGTCAAGAATGGACATATTGGGGATATTTTCAATAACTATCAACTAAATTACAGCATGTGACTTTAAAATTTTCAACTATAGTGCCTACCCTATAAGTGAAGAACACAGCAATTTGTTTCAGTATGGGATTACATTTGTCCCACCTAGGGGACACTATTCTGGACTTCAATATGTTTTTGAGAAACCTAAATCTACCATATGGTTTGCTAACAATGGTGACAACAATTTCAGGATGAAGAAGGCAAAACAAAAGCCTAGTTTATTTAATCCTCCTTTACATCCCACCCGCTACTTATTTGGTAAGATTTGTGAGAAGAATATCTATCAATTAGACATTCATTGACTGCTCAATTTAATTTTAATAGGCAGGAATGGAATTTATTGAACAGTATTAAATCTGACAAGACAATTAGTATAATGAAGTCGGATAAGGGGGTTGGTGGGTGGGTTGGTTGTTATGGATTCTCCTAATTATGTGTGAAGAATATATCATATTTTGAATGGGGGTATTTATATGGAGATTTCAAAAAATTAGATCACTATTGCTTACCAGAAAATGTATTATTTGACATATTTTCTCTGAGGGGCATACATTATAATGAATATGAGTTTATGAGGGTTACAGATCCAGTTATACCAAAGAGTTTTGATAGACTGAAAATCTATAAGAATCTCAAAATCCCTCAACTGAGACCTATCATGGATGCCTCTGGTTCAAAAAACTATGGCATAGCTAAAGTCATAGATTACAAATTGAAACATGTTGGTGAACAATGTAGGCATTTACTTAAGGATTCATGGGAATTTTTATAAAGGGTTAACCATGATAGATATCGTGATAAATTGATTTTTTTCACAACTGATGTGAAAGATCTATTTTCCACCATCTCATATAATATTGGGTTAGAATGGTTTAGGTACATCCTAATTCAAAAATCTGAGTTGACATCAATAGATATTGACATTATGTGCCAATAAATTGATGTGGTTTGGTTTTAAAGAGCAATTTTTTTGTTTTTTGTTGGTGAATTCTGCTATCACAAATTGGGTGTTGCAAGGGTGCAGTTTGTGCCCCCATTTTTACAAACCTTGTGATGGCGCACTGGGGGGGTTGTTTATTTTTAATTCAGAATTCAATCATATATTGAATCTTTATACTCGATTCCTGGATGACGTATGTGTATCCTGGTTGGATTCCATCAATGAGGCTCATAGGTTTAAGGAATGCATTAATAACACCACAAGGTTTCAAAAATTTACTGGTAATATCTGTTCTGTGGGCATCTGTTTTTTTGGACTTCAGAATTAGTAAAGATCATGAAAGAATAATTTTTAAATCCAATATTTAGCGGAAACCCGCATACTCAAATTACCTCCTGCATTTTAATAGTTGCCATTGTCTGAACCATAAAAAGCTTTAATAATGGGCCAAACAGTGAGAGTTGCTTGAATGGTATTCAAGGAGGATAAATTTAATATTGAAATGGATGTTCTTAAAGACATGCTGAATAGGAGATGATATTATATTGACCTTATTATGAAGTTTTACCATGAAGTCACCCTAAAGAGAAGACGGGATTTTTCAGTCCTCTAATGACAACAAACTGATTAGCCAGAAAGGATTTTCAGAATGATTTAGGAGCCAAAAGTATTTTTATGACATAATACTAATATCCATAAAATTAAGGATATAAATGTGAGGAATTGGGATGTTATAGTGTGTAATGGGTTGGACAAAATGTGTAGTATCTCAACCCTGATTTGTCTATAGAAGGCAGTTGATTATTAAGAATTCAGTTGAGAGAAATGACCTATGTGTTGAAGTTCCTGTGCAAAAAGGATAGGCACATACTAGTGTGGTATATGAATATAAAGTTACATGGTTAAAGAAGGCAATTGTATAACTTTAAAAGGATGTGCTGTAATTAAAAACTATGGTCATTAAACATGCTATACAAGAGGAATGATTTATGTAGCACAGTGCAGTAGATATGACTCATTTTATATTGGTAAAACAAAGAGTATGCTCCATGAATGTCTTTGCCAACATGTGTATGACATTAATAAAAAAATGTATTATTCAGATATATATCAGATTTCCCTGGTCACCCATGGTGGTCCTTGAAAAAATAAAATAAACTTAAGCAGTATGAGTTAAAATGGCAGGTTATATTGGAAGTGGACTCCTTTCCACATTTGAATGATATTATTTCCATGAAACATTATTTACAAATTAGGTCCCTTAATATTTGATGTGTTAATGTGATAATACAGTGAGATGGGTTACTTTTTTTTTGGATATTTATATATGACATTTTAGTCCTAATTCTTAAAATGAATGAAGGTATTTATACTTATATATTTGTTAACATAAATATAAGTGTAATTGGAAGTATTTTTAATTAATCATTTAAATATAGTTAATAATTTTAAATATACAACTAATTATTTAGGATGTTTGTTTTTTTTTTTTTTTGTTTTAAGTGGGAGGTGTTGTGATGTGATTGCTTGATTGCTTGTCATGTGATTGACTATGAACATTTATTTGAACCGGGAGAATATTATTTGAATTTGTTCTGAAGGATTCTTTATAAACAAAGATGAGCATGCTTAATAACACATTGCAATTTCCGTACCTCCTGTGGTATTTCCTTTGGACGATCTATAAGTTTACATTTCAGTAACTGCCATCAGTGGTTTTTGGTTTTGTGTTTGGCAGTTATCTTGCAATGTCATCTGTGGCTGGGAATGAGGGAATGGAGACAATTACTTTACAAACTTTTTTCCAAAATATGGGGAATTTGACAATACTGATTAATCAACTTACCAAGGTGATTACTACATTGATAAATAGTCATTCAACAGAGCAGGTAGTTCATTTGAACATGGATGAAGATGCCACCCATTATAGTATGTCCCAGGATTTGTTAAATCTAGCTCAGTGCCCCCATGAGCAGACTACCAATGCTGAGCATTGAGAGAACCACAAAGGCAACCATGGTACTAAAGGGCTAAATGGAAATAACACTTGGATTAACTTCATTGAATGGTTTCACAATTGTTTTCTGCTTGAGAAACAAGAAGCAGGCAACATTGTAAGTCTTGACAAATAATTGGAATAAAAAAGTTAATAATATATAAAAAGTTGTAAATCAAGAATTTTTACTTTAAGGAATATATCAAGTCATTTTTGGTGCCGAAGAGTTTAAGGTCATGGAAATTCCCTCATGGCTTGGTACATGGTTCCAATTAATACACAAACTAATTAAATTGTTTGACAAATGAGACTGTGAGATAATGGAGGTGATGGTAAAAACTAACACCAGAGAAATGGACAAATTAGAAGTAGATACCATGCCTTTGGACAAAACAATTAGTATTGATTTACTTTTTCTTTCCAAAGAAAACACATATAAGTTTATTTTTAGCAAAAGCAATAATTTATGTACTGAAATAAAAACAAGGAAGGAAACAAAGATGAATAGAGGCAAAACTTGATTATCAAAATAACAAAGCTTCCCCTCCTCCTTTGATTAAAAGTCACAATGATGACAATAATAAGAGCACAGAGGTTGGTTGTGAATGTGATTTTTCACCGCCTGAGGAAGATGGTATGGAGTTAAACATCAATGAAAGTCAGGGAGAAAACAGCAATGTTCCTTATTCTGAAGCTTCTATGGATTCCCTAGGGCCCAGGTGATTCAAAAAGATCAAGAAGCAACCCCAGAAATTTCAATATTATGGCAGGAACCAATGTAACAATTTGTATGTGAAGAAAAGAAGGGGTAGGGGTTAGAGGTTGAGTATGGATATATTAGGGATATTTTCAGTAACTATCCACTACATTACAACACATGACTTTAAATTTTTCAACTGTAGTGCTTACCCTATCAGTGAAAAACATTGTAATTTGTTTCAGTATGGGTTTGCATTTCTTCTTTCAAGGGGACATTGCATGGTCAACACTATTCTGGACTTCAAAATGTTTCTGAGAAGCCTAAATCTAACATTATAGTTTGCTAACAATGGTGACAACAATTTCAGGATGAAGAATGCAATATGAAAGCCTAATTTATTTAAACCCCCCTTTACATCCCACCATGAAGTTGTTGGTATTATCTGTGAGAAGAATATCTGTCAATTAGGGCATTCATCGACTGTTCAGTTTAACTTGAATAGGTATGAATGGAATTTATTGAACAGCATTAAATCTGACAAGACAATTAGAATAATGAAACCAGGAGGGTTGGGATTGGTTGTTATGGATTCTATTAATTATGTGGGAAGAATGTATGATATTTTGAATGGAGATGTTTATATAGAGGTTTCAAAAAATGAGATCATTATTGCCTATCAGAGAATTGACTCTTTATTATTTTATATATTTTCTCAAGGGGGAGCATAATTTATAATGAATATAAGTTTATGAAGGTTACAGATCCAGTTATACCAAAGATTTTTGCTATACTGAAAATTCTTAAGGATCTCAAAAAACCTCCATTGAAACCAATTGTGGATGCTTCCAGTTCAAAAACTATGGTATATCCAGAGTCATAGACTACAGATTGAAACAAGTTGGTGATCAATTTAGGTATTTGCTTAAGGATTCATGGTAATTTCTTAAAAAGAGTTAACCATATTAGATATCACAAGCAATTGATTTTTCTCACAGTTGATGTGAAAGATCTGTTTCCGTCATCACACATAATATTGAGTTAGAATAGTTCAGGACATCCTGGCTGAGAAATCTGATTTGACATTATTAGATATTGGCATGAAATGCCAATTGATCGATATGTTTTTAAAGAACAATTATTGTTCTTAGAGGGTGAATTCTGCCATCAGTAATTGGGTATTGCAATGGTGGCAGCTTGTGCTCCCATTTTTGTAAATCTTGTGATATACCAGTGGGGGAGGTTGTTTATTTTTAATTCAGAATGTGATAATAAATAGAATCTTTATGTTAGATTCCTGGATGATGTGTGTATATTCTAGCTGGATTCCACTTATGAGACCCATAGGTTTATGGATTATGCAAATGCTAGCCCAGACCAGACTGTAGAAAGACAAACTTGAGCTGTGTGAGTTAGAATAGCAGGTTAGATTGCAGATAGACTCTTCCTTTCTGGGTGTGAATGATGTTATTTACCTGAAATGTTATTTAAAAATTAGGGCCCTCAATTTTTGATGTGTTAATATGACAATCCAGTGAAATTGTTTGTTTTTTGCATATTCAAATACAACATTTTAATCCTAATTCTTAAAGTAATGAGTGGAAATATTTATACTTATATATCTGTTAACATAAATATAAGTGTAATCTAAAGTACTTTTAATGATCGTTTAAAAATGGTTAATATTTTCAAATATATACATAATTATCTGTGTAGTTTGTTTTTTGTTTTATGTGTGGGTGTGTTGCGATGGGATTGGTTGATTTGGTTGTCATGCAATTGACTATGAATATTTATTTGAACTGGGAGAATATTATTTGAATTTATTCTGAAGAATTTTTGGGAAATAAAGACAAACGCAATAAACAATATGTTACCGTTTTCGTGGTTCCCATTTTATTTCTTGTAGATGCTCTCTAAGTTTATATTTCAATACAGTGGTTTATAGACAGGAAACTGTTGTTATTATTATTATTTTTTTGATGAACTACAACTCCATTTATTTTACATATAATGATTGTTTCTCATCAACTTTTGTATTTTGCAATGTGATGAAATAGCAATGGAGTACCATTTGCCTTTTTATACAGACTGTTGTTTCCGTAATATATCTCACTACTGGAATTTTCAAGACATTTAATTTTCAGTGATGGGTACATTAAAATAATAACTATTACCATGGTTCTGCTTATTTAGTCCAGCAATTGTGTATGCCTGCAACCTATTAGGATAACTGATTCAAAGAACCATTTACTAAAACTTTCATCAGTCTGCTGATAACATGGGTGCCGAATCATATTGGTCATTTTTCTTTCCATACAGAATGCAATCATTTTTTTCCTGGATACTAACCTTCTCCCTTGATGGTTACTCCCTTTACCCTAGAAGAAACTTAACAGAAAAATATAGCAATAGCATTATTTTAAAAACCATTGGCATAGCATTAAGGATGGCTAGTCATAGAGGGTGGATCATTGTGGAATGATATCAAACGCTGCTACTAGAAAAATATGTGCTGAAGCTAAATATATTTTAGTTAATTCCTAAGTTTTGCAGTACTTCTTTGAAAAAGTATATCTGCATCAAAAAGGCAAGAATAAAAAAACGTGTGTGGCTCTGTATAGTGTATTAGTAGCTAACTTACCTGATATTTTTAGCATCATCTTATTTTTGCTTTGATAAAACTTCCATACTCATTAGACATTTAAGAAAAGCTACAGTTTACATGATAGATAACATCACTGAAATTACATAATTAAAAAGTTACAGATTCAAACTACATTTGCTATCTTCACCTCTTTATATGTTCCCCACAATCACTGCAACACTAATTTTAGTGGACGGTTAATATGGAAGTTTAGGGCCTGATTCCTAAATACTTGCTCTCGGTGTAAGTGACCACTTACAGTGAGCAGGATGAGAGCAGCTCTTTTTGAATCTGGCCCCTGTTGTAAGCCTATTTATAGACATGCCTTACACTGAAGTAAGTCACTTTCATTGAGATCAGCTCTTTTGGAAACTGGCCCCCGTTGTAAGCCTGTTTATAGACAGGCCTTACACTGAAGTAAGTCACTTACATTGAGATCAGCTCTTTTGGAAACCGGCCTTTAGTGTTTCATACTTTTCTGGTCAAAATAGAATTTTCAGTGTGAATTTTCTGTTATTCACTGGTGTAGATTCTACTACATTGACCAAACTAGACTCAGCACCAAAGTTAAAATGTAGACTCTCCTTTGATGTCCTTACATTCACTGCTGCAGTATTCTTAACATATGGGATTCCCTGCCATGGAAGCCCAACATCTGACCAGTCTACCAAAGACTCCTGTTATTTTAAAGATGTACCAAACGTCACTCAAATGCTCCTTGCGTTGTGTAGGGCATAAAGGTGATATTCAGGCCTATTACAGTCAGAACTTTTTTGCCGCCAGTCCAAAAGTATCTTTCCACTGTTGGTCTGTTTACCTGCATCCATTTTCTGCCAGTTGAATGCATTTTCATTCTCCAGTGACTACCTATGCCTGTTTGCTGACTTCTTTGCAGTTGCAGATAAGTGCCCTATTGTTTTTCTTTTTGTTTTTACTTGTGTTATTTTGTAATCCTTGTGGTTAATGTCATCCAGGAAGGGTAAATGCCAGTGTGGGAGACAAATTCCCCACAAAGACTGCCACGATAAGTGTCTTTTTGTAGGAGCTTTTCATGACCATACATCTTGTTCAATTTGTCAGGCGTTCATCCCAAAAACCCTTCACAGTAGGCTTTCTTCTCTTTCCTTGTATCTTGAGAACCATTGTCTTAAGCTTCTCGCTAAAGATACAATGGAAGGAATCTCCTGCCCTGAGGGTCAGCTGTATGACCAGAATCTTCTGTTGTCCATCCTCTGCCAGGTGTTTCTCCCGAGGTTGTTACACACCCAGAGGCTCACCAGGCTGTGTTGTCAGATTTCTCTGCCATGACTTTGCTGGAGGCCAGTGAGGATCAGGCAGGCAGCCTGTCCAAAGAGGCTTTGCAGGCATCTGTCTCAAAAATTCAGTGGGAGACAAGGCTGATTTTTTCCAAGGGGCCTAGGGGAATTCCTCTGTTTTTAGTTGGGGAAGAATTTCCTACTACGGTTCTTGACTGTCATCCTGGGTCTGAGCATTCTCAGTGTTTTGGGGAGGATGTTCTCTTAAAAAAGAAACAAAAACTCAAACATGTTTCTTCTGCTCCTAAGGATCCAGAAAGTGAGTGGCAGGCCTTTACTCAGTGGGCTGTTTACTGCTTTAATGTCCTTAAAAGCTTCCTCAACTGCTTTTGGTTCCTGCTCCTCCTTGGTCTTCTACTCCCCTTAAAAGGCCTAGAGAACAGGATTCTTCTGAGGATGAATCAGATTCTGCTGCTGAATCCCTAATGTCTTCTACTCAAATTCCTTCTTCTTTGGACTATGGATCAGAGGACAAGGAATCTATTAGTCCTAATGTTTCTTTTGAGGAAATGTCCTTTGGGGACACAGCCTCTAGGTTGATGGATTTTTTTTTTAAGTGGGATTGTCCTCAGGTCTCTGATACCCAAAAGAGGAACTATGAGTTCCTGCAGTTGGAATCTCGTAAGCCTGCGGCTATTCCTCCTGTTTTGGCTTCTTTGTTGGATGCTTTTTCCAGTGCCTCTCATGCACCTGATTCTCTGTCCCCTGCTCCCAAGAAACCTGACAGGTTTTTATAGGGTGCCTGAGGACTGTTTTTTTATGTAATTGCCCTGCTGCTGACCCCTCTGTAGTGTCTGTAGCCTCTGATAAGCTGTCTCAATTGTTTCCTTCACCCAGGTTATTGCCTTCTGACAAGGACAGCAAAGCTATGGAAAGGCTGGGTAATAAGGTTTGAACTTCTGATACCCCAGCTTTTAGGGTTGTTAATTATCAGACCCATATGTCTAGGTATATGTTGGCTCTTCTTTCTCAGGCCAGTCAACTTATTTCTGATTTTCCAGACTCTGAGGGTAAAACGTCTGTTCTTTCCTTACTAGGGACTTCCTCTCAAGTCGGTCATCATTCTATTAAATGTAGTTATGATGCAGCAGCTGCCTCTTCTAGGGCTGCTGTTTTTGGTTTGGTTATGAGGAGGTATTCTTGGCTTAGGCTTCAATTTCTAAATGATGATATTAATAATAAGTTGATGGATGCTCCTCTAGATTCTAAACTTTTGTTTGAGGAAGCTGCTGCTAATTTATTTACGTTCCTTCAGGATAAGGGTAAGGCCTTACAGGAGCTTAAACATGTCTTTGTTTCTCCTGTGCCTAAATTTCAGAGAAACTACCCTGCAAGGCCTACCTTTGTTCGTAGGCACTCTTATCCTTCTACTAAAGGTAAGAAGAGTGGCAAACGGGCTCCTCCTTCTAAGGCTCCTCAGTTTTCAGGGACTCCGCAGCCTTCCTTTCCAGACAAGCCAGGTATTGTATGACTATCCATTACCAGCCACATTCCTCTTTCTCTTTGCATTTCTCTTTCTCTTACTGTTTGGCTTCAGATGACTCAGGATTCTTGGGTTCTGTCAATCATTCATCAGAGTACTTCTTAGTGTGGAAATCCCGTACTCCTTTTATGGGCAGTCCTCAGCCTCCTCAGGAACAGCTTCCCCTTTTCCTAAAGGTTCTTCAAAATCTCTTGTCTCAGGGTACTATTCAAGAAGTGCCTGTGTCTCAAAGGGGGAAGGGTTCCACTTCAGACTATTTCTAGTGCCCAGGAAAGAGGGCACTTGGAGACCTATTCTACACCTCTCTCATCTAAACTTTTTTCTTTTGGATGATGTTCCTTCAGATTCTGTTTCCTTTCTTTCCCCCTCCAGCTTATATGATGTCTCTGGATCTCAAGGATGCTTATCTCCATATTCCGATCCATCCTCTTTTCAGAACATTTTTGCATTTTTCTGTTGTTTCCTGGCATTTTCAGTTCTCTGCTTTGCCCTTTGGCCTTTCTACTGCCCCAAGGGTGTTCACCAAATGCCTTGCTCCTGTGATTCTTTTTGCAGGCTTCAAGGGATCCAACTATTTCCTTATTTGGATGACCTGTTGATTCAAGTGTCCTCTCCAGAGATCCTTTTGCAAAATCTTCCTTTTGCCATTCCCCTTCTTCAGAGTCTGGGTTCCATTATAAATTTCAAAAAATCTTCTCTGACTCCTTCTCAGGATCATGTTTTTCTGGGTTTCAGGATTCAGACAGTGTCAGTGATTGCTTCTCTGCCCCCTCCAAAGGTGTTCACTCTCATGTATTTTTTCACACTCTTCTTCCTCTGGCTTCCATCATTGCCATGGAGTTTCTGAGAGACCATTCTGATGCTTCCTCTGGCCAAACTTCACATGAGAAAGTTTCAGTGGTTTCTGAAGTCAGTGTGGCTTCAACATGCACATCCTCTAGGCTTTGTACTTCCTTTTCTTCCCTGTCTCTGACAGGAACTCACTGGTGGATTCAGAAGTTGTCTCTGAATCCAGGCATCCCTTTTCATCGCCCTCCTCCCCCTCAAGAATTGTTCACAGATGCTTCAGACATGGGATAGGGGGTGACATTTGCCTGCCTAAAAGTTCGGGTGGTATAGTTGCCTTGTCAGCAGAAGGAACACATCAATGTCAAAGAGATGGCAGCTCTTCTTCTGGCTCTTCAGGTCTTTCATCCTTTGTTTCTCTCCAGAGCCTCTCAAGGTGTTCACAGGCAACACCACAGTGATGTGGTATATCAACAAACTGGAAGAAATAAGATCTTATCTTCTTTTCCAGTTGGAACTTATAGTATGTGATCTTGCTGTCAAATATCAAGTTACTTTTCAGGCAGTTTATATCCCTTCCAGTCAGAAGATCGTGGCAGACACTCTGAGCAGGTCCTGAACTCAGTCCCATGAATAGATGTGCTCCTGGACATTATCACCAGTGGGGTACTCCTCAAGTGGATCTTTTTGCCTCCCTTCTGAGCAGACAACTTCCTCTGTTTTGTGCCAGAGTCCCAGGTCCTCTGGTGTAGAAGGTGGACACCCTCTCATTTTCTTGGAAGGGGATGTTTCTTTATGCATTCCCTCCCCTTCCTCTCATTCCAAAAGTCACATTCAAAATTCAACAGGATGCTCCCAAAATCTTATTGGTGACTCACTTTTGGCTATAACAGCACTGGCTCCCTCTTCTTCTGCATTTAGCCAGGGGCAATCATCACAAATTACCTCACAGGGTGAATCTACTGCCACAAGACAAGGGATCACTTACCCATCCCCACCTGCCACAATTCAACTGACACTGTGGGTGATATGATTTTGATTTCTTATAGACACCTTTTTTTCCTGAGGACATGCTGCAAGTCCTGTAGGAGGCCAGGAAACCTACTACTAGAAAATACTACTTATGCAAATGGAATGAGTTTTCTATTTGGTGTCTGTCTCTTAAGCTGGACCCACTTACTGTGGATGTTCCTTTGGTTCTCTCTTATTTGTCTGAGTTGCTCAATGCTGGTTTGGCCTATTCTTCTATTAAGGCCCACTTATCAGCTATCTCTGCTTGTCTGCCTTTTTCTCTCCTTTAGTTTCTAGATTTGAGGTGAATGCCTTTTTCTCTCCTTTAGTTTCTAGATTTGAGGTGAAACAATTTCTTAAAGACGTCCTTAATATTAGACCTCCCAGGAAGCCTGTTCCTCCTCCCTAGGATCTTAGTTTTGTTTTGGAGAAGTTGACTCAGGCTCCTTTTGAGTCTGCTGTTTCATCTTCCTTGCAACATTTTTCCTAACTGTTCTTTTGTTTGCTCTTACTTCTGTCAGATGGGTGTCTGAGTTACAGGCCTTTATGGCTTGTTCTTCTTCTTTTTTTTTATCTTTCCTGAGGACAGTGTCCTTGCACACTAACCCTTCTTCTATGCTTAAGATGGTTAATGAGCTATTACTCAATCAGTCTATTAATCTGTCTACTTTGTCCACTCTCTGTAAATTGACAGTGAGAGGATGCTGCATTCTTTGGACATGCATAGGCAACTCAGGGTTTATTTGGATAAGACCCTTCTCTCTTCAGTCAAGGCTCATTCTACTAGAGCTGTGGCTACTTCTGGTGCTTTTTCAAGGGCTTAGATACTAATTATATTCTTGAAGCAGCTACTTGTACTTCTGTGCATACCTTTACCAAACACTACAACTTAGATGGTATCTCTAGAGCTAGGGATGGATTTGCAAGTGCTTTTCTTCATGTCTTTTATGGGACTTTTCTGCTGCTTCACACTCCCTAGTTTCTGCTTGAGCTTTGGCACTCTTCCATATGTTAAGAATACTGCAGCAGTGAATGTAGGAACATACTACAGTTGTGTACAATCTTGCCATAACAGTAGATGTCCTTGCCTCCACTGCTGCAGTATTTGCTCCCTCCCTCCTTCCCCCTAGTCCTTCACCTTCCTGGATGTACAGATTACCTCTTAGGTTCCTTGGACTGGTGTTCTTACTGGGACAATCAGTTCTGACTATGGTAGACCTGAATGTCACCTTTATGCCCTGTGCTATGCAATTAGCATTTGGGTGACATTTGGCATACCTTTAAATCAACAGGAGTCTTTGATAGACTGCCCAGACATCAGTCTTCCATGGCAGGGAATCCCATATGTTAAATATAAACCCCTATGTCACTAGATGGATTGCAAACTGGCTCAAGGACAGAACCCACATGGTTAGAATTGCTGGAGCCATGTCAGACTCCAAACCAGTTACAAGTGGTGTCCCACAAGGCTCAGTCCTGGGACCTCTCTTGTTCGGTATATATTTCTCGGAGGTACAGGCCAACACGGAAGGACTGTGGCTGACCAAGTTCGCAGACGACTGCAAACTGGGCGCCATAATCGACTCTCCAGCCGACACAAGCATCCTCCAAAAGGGCCTCATAGAAACAGACAACTGGTGCCAGAGCCATGGCCTCAAGCTAAATGCCAAAAAGTGTATAGTCATCTCCTTTGGCAAAAACAAAGTGCCCACAAATTACCACATAGGTGGTAATCCATTAAGTACAGAAGAAGTAATTAGGGACCTGGGGACCCAAGTTGATAGCAATCTCTCATTTGACAACCACGTGGCCAAAGTGGTTAGAAAAACATTTTATATAGCCCACCTAATCATGAAGGGATTCACATCTGGATCAGGGGAGGTCATCGTGCCTCTTTACACATCCCTCATCAGGCCCATAATTGAGTACAATGCCCCTTTTGGGATGTACCTTACCAGACACCTGCAGCAACTGGAAAGACCCCAAAAGTACCTCACCAAGAGGATCAAAGGGCTCAAACAGATGCCATATGCTGCCCGGTTAAAGAAACTCCAGCTCTACTCAGTGGCATACCGCCTGTTCAGAGGCGATCTGTGCCTGACGTATAAAGCCATGTCCAACCTGGAATTAATGGACATGCTGCACCTCAGAAAATCCAAATCCCATCGAGCTACGCGCTCGAGAGACTTGAACCTCAGCACTGAAATAAATAGGACATGCTGGAGGGACAGATTCATAACCCAGAGGCTCCCTTCACTCTGGAATAAAATCCCAGTCCAGGTTAGGCAGAGTCCCTCATTGACTGTCTTCAAGAGGAATCTTGATGAGTGGATGGGAGATCATAGGTTTACCCCGGATATCACTTCTGTGTCACTGTTAGACAGAGGCACAGTATACTAACCTCGAAAAAGGGTATAGCAAAATACATTTAAAATGGGAGGTGAAAGCCAAACACATTGTGGCTAGGCTTATAAATGCCCTAGGGCAGATAGCCTAGTATGAACCTATGAACCTATAAGAATACTGCAGCAGTGAAGGCAAGGACATCTACCGGTATGGTAAGATTTTACACAACTGTACTTTATGTCATATTGAATTGGCTACTATTTTTTTTTCTGTGTGTTTTATTAGAATCTGTATGTCAGATAATTATTTTGTTGATTTTGATTTTGGCTTACTTTTCAACTAAATGTGGCCATGAGCTGGGAAAGGAAATAGTATAAATATATTTGAGGAAAAACAAGGCTGATACCTAAATACAATGCCAGCTCATGTACAGAAACAAAAATAAATGCTATATCCAGTACAAGTGTTTGCTATAACTGTTACAAATGTTGCACTGAATAAATTATATTTGCTGTAATCATTTTGCTGTCTGGCTGCATTTCAGTTGATGCATTACTGTTTTTATGTATGCATATTTTGATAGTGTAGAAATGGTCTTCTTGTGTTTTGATTAACATACTTTGGAAATTGTGAAGGAAGGCATCTGTGCTATTTGTCTTTATCTAGTAAACATGAGATCATTTGATGTTTCTGTTGTTTGTTTACATCTGTAAGATTTATTAAAGGTTGCTATAACTTCAGAGGTTGCCTTCAGATAGTCTGACCCCTGTTCAGGCATCCATATTACCCCTGAAGAAGGAAGTGAACACATAGTGGTATGAGGTATCTAGCTTGGTATGATACCATACCATCCCATCCCCACAGCAATGGAAGTTTTCTCTATTTTGTTTTTACTGTCACAGAGTGACATGTTTACAGTATATGTCAAGTTTCACGGCAGACTCATATACAAGTTGCATATATCTCCCAGCCTCTGCTAAGCATAACAAGCTGTGAGAATGATGCACTTCCCAAACTAATGCCTTCCTCCTCCCCATTAACACTACCAAGGTAGAAACTCCCATCAGATTCCTTATGATATGAACTCTTTTCTTGAACCTGGGTCACCTCAGCTGCATAAAGTAATGAAGAGAGTTGATGATACTAGGCCACTGATTATAAGATATATTAAAATATGACATTTCTAGAGAGTCACCTGGACTTGAGATAGCTGTGTGATACCATTTTGCAACTAAACAATATATCTTGTTCTTTCCCAAGCATTATATATGCATTATTTAATGGCTCTACTACAAGTGCTCGCATGCCCTTAGTTCATGACACCAATTCATTGTCACTTGCTGTAGACTGCAACTGTCTCAACTCCCACTAAGCTGGTCCTACAGAATTACCTACCTTCCTACCACTAAATCCTAGTAAACCACATAGTTCTGCCACAGCCCAAATTCGAACTCTGAAACTCCTATCCTGACCCTAATCTGAATCCTCAATCTCTAACTCTAAAACTCTCCTCCTACTCCATAAACCTAAACTTCCCAATCTCTCCTTAACCCTAAAACTCCCATAATTCTCTTTAAACCTAAACTCCCAGATAACTCCGTAACCCTAAAACTCCTATTCTTCTGTGTAAACCTAAAGTTACTGATTACTCTGTGATGCCAAAACACCCCTCTCTAAACATAACTTCCCCATACCTCTCAATCTCTTAGTGCAAGAAATATGGACAAAGCTCAAGAAACTGAGGGCACAAAGGCACAAAAACAGGGACATATTTTAAATATTGCTCTCATAAAGTTAGAAAGTTGCTAGCGTAACAGGGTTTGTTTTACCATACATTTTCTGAAGCATTTGAAGTCTGAAACTCAAATGTATGCCATTACTTAGTGACCTCAATCCTCAGATCATCCCAGTGATTTGCCAGAAAACCACAAATTATATGAGTAACAGACCAAAAATACGAGCCAAAAATCTGGACATTCTGCGAAAATCTGGACAGTTGAGAGGTATGAACCTCCCTAATCCTAAGACTTTGCTCCCCACCTCTAAATATAAATTCCTCAGTTACTCCCTAAACCTAAAAATTCCTGTCTCCTTCTATATATCAAAATTCTCTGATCACTCCCTAACCCTAAAACACCCCTCCTACTCCCTAACCCTAAACTTCCCTCCCACTCCCTAACCATAAAACTCCCCCCGCTCCCTAATATCTAAAGTTCCCTAATCCCTTCCTAACCCCAAATGCCCTCTTGTTCTCTAAACTGAAATTCCCTTCCGATTGTTACCTAAAACTCTAATTGACACTCCCACTCCCTCCCAGTCCCTCCCTGTAACTGCTGTAGTTACCTGACTTTAACTGGAATAGTCTATTCAGACAAGGTGCTGCAACACGACTGTCTCCATAGAAGTTCTCCACCTTGCCAAAATGAATTACTTCAGTTTGAACACAAATGGTGGCCCATGCAAACTACAACATACTCAAGTATCTAGCTGTGAGATTGTGGTCTTCGTGCAGCCAAGACTCAGGTTGTTATGGTATACCCTTATTTACTTCCATAGACCCAGGCAATTACAGACCCATGCCAGCCTCATATGCAAAAACAAGGAAAGAATTATCACAGAATTAATTAATCAGGACATAGAGAACCTCCAAACACTGGACCCATCTCAGTTTGGATTCTTAAAGGGCAGATCATACTTACTCAACCTGGAGGATTTTTTTTTTTTGAAAAGATCAACAAAGCAATGGATGAAAGCAAAATGGTACACACTGTACACCTCACCCTGGTCTTTGACAGAATTCCCTACTCAGGCATAGTAGAAAAGTTAAATAAACTAGGAATAAACCCCTGTGTCACCCTCTGGATTGCCAGCTGTCTCATAGGATGCATATAATCAAAATAGGGGAAGTTGCCACCACAAAGAGACCAGTTACCAGTGGAGTCCCCAGGGTTCTGTGCTGGGACCTCTCATGTTTGGCATCTACGTTTTTGCAGTAAAAGCTAATACCAAAGGGCTCTGACTGACTAAGTTTACAGATGACTGCAAGCTAAGAGCAGTCTCTGAATCCTCATATGACTTAGCCATCCTGCAGGAAGATTTTTCTCAAATAAATAACTGGTGTCAAAATCATGATCTGAAACTAAACACCAAAAAATGGATTATTATATCCTTTAGGAAGTTGTCTACCCAAGAGAACTACTGCATTGACAATATGCCCCTAAGAGTTGACCCAGTTGTTCAGGATTTGGGAACTTATGTGGGCAGTGCCCTAACTTTTGACCAACATGCCTCTATTGTTACAAAAAAAGTCCTTCTATACTGCACAACTTACAAACAAAGGGATTGTGTATAGATCTAGGGATGTCATTCTCTGCCTTTACTCACCCCTCATTAGGACAGTCTTTGAATATAAAGTCCCCTTTGATATGCATCTGTCCAGACACATGCAGCAACTGGAATTCCCACAGAGTTACTGTACTAAAAGGATACAAGGCCTAAACAATATGTCCTACATGGACCAACTCAAAGCCTTGTCACTATACTCAGTATCCTACAAACTATTAAAAGGTGACCTGTATCTGGCATCCTCTGACCCATTACCGGTGGATTTACTGCACATCAGCAAGAGAAATGGCATCTAAAATACATGGTCTATGGATCTAAATCTCTTCTGAAACATCAACAGAGCAGTTTGGAGAGATGGGTATATTTCACAGAAGATACCAGTGCTGTGGAACAGACTCCCCTGTTCATCCCTGTCAATTTTCAAGCACAACTTAGATCCATGGATGGGGTAAAGTTCACCTCAGGACTGCCCCTGTACTACTAATGGACAGATGTAGCTCTTAAATGCTTTATCCCATGATTGGGTCCCCTCAAATTATCTATGGTGTGATCCCAGTTATTCTCACTGGGGGTAATATATAATTATCAGTCATAGGATTGGTAAGGCCAATCTATAACCAAATAGGATAGGTTATATCAAGCACAAAAAGGGATATTGGCTTGGCTTAAAATAGCCTGCAAGGTGACTAGCCCAGTACTTAACTTATGAACCTATGAACCCATTTAGTTATTTATGGTTATTTATTTGCAATTGGTTTACCACGGTACAGCACTGATCCAATGGACCGGTTTTGGGCTCAACCCAGTTCAGTGAGAAAAACATACAAATTACATGAGTACATGTGTATAAACAGGATAAATTATACTCCATCACCTTTAACTTGGATATGGACATTTGGGTTATCATTTGCTAAAAAGAAAGACAACGATCAAGCAATGTTGAAAATATTGTGTGAGTTGAAATACTGCATTACAAGGCAATTGTGATGTTTCTGTCATCATTTACTTACATGCGTAAATTATAAATCTCATTATTTTAATGTTATACTGCCAAGTCAGTCTTAGTCTCTCGCCATGTTTGTCTCAGGTAAACAATGAAGATTCAACTTTAAGTGTACATGTAGTCTACACTTTGTGGTGACCTTTATGAATCCCTGTCAGTATTTAAAGCTGCAAGGATATCAGTAGGAAAACCAAAATTAGGAGGAAGAAGGTGTGAGTTATGTCTGTGTCGTCTGTTCACTCAGAATGGTGTACACATACTGTGCACTTAGTGTAGGCATTATTGAATCCCGGGGCAAAACTAAAGTTAATAAATTTGATAAAAGGAATAGATGCCTCAAAAAATCCTATAAAAGCTCACTGACTGATTTTTGGGAGGGGCAACTACAGTGGGTCTTAGCCTGCTGATCTCACTCACTGTAAATATTTAATTGTTTCTACTTGCGAGAAAACCAAGGAACTGGTCATTAACAAGGACACTAATTGTTATGGTTATTATAAAAAATAATTCCACTTTCATGAGCTAGAATTCTGGGACTTATACCTAGGTATAGAAAACATGATTTTATTATAATGTTTGATGCCTCTCGACATTAGCAAAATTAAAACAGATTCTGAGTAAGGCATACTGAATAAAGCAAAGAGGCTGGGATTGCATCTTTGCAAATAATAAATGTATTAATCAATTCAAGAAGTAGTGACTTTGTGAGCTGCTATAAAATGCCTCTTTCATTTAACTCTTCCTTTTTTTCCTAGAAGTTTAATAGTTCAAATTTCTGCTTTTGTAGTATTTTCCCAGAAAATTATTAAGATGGTACAAATGGCCATTAGCAAAGATTCATCCCTGTATGAAACTGCTTGGATTTTCCATACTTTCAGGTAAATACAAAAGATGAATAAAGAATGTTTGCTTTTATTTTATGGCTAATAGCCTGCTCTTGAAAGAGATTCAAAAAGTTGGTTTTGAGATGTGCTGTTCACTGCTGTGTGTTGTCTGTGGAATTCAATGAGGAATGTTCATTTCGCCTGGACTGTTTGAGGTGAATGCTATTTTCTCATGCACTTTTACAGCCACTGGGATGGTAAGATTTTAGCAAACAGGAAATAAAGACCCTCAGGAGAGCTACAGTACATACAAACTGAAAGCATACATAAGAGATATCAGATACCATATCTCTTTACGTGGAATCCATAGCCAACATTCAGGTTTCAGATATGACTCTTTGTTACTGAGTCATTTGTTTTCTTACACCCACTTCATCCAGTTATGGGCTATGGAAAGCCAGAGGCTATCCCAGCAAGCAGTAGGTATAAGAAAAATAATTAGTCCTGGGCATCTTATTGCAGGAGACAAACACACTCATATCATACAAACACCTATAGGAATTTTAGAGGATCATCTGTTCACCTATCAGCATATCTCTGGGATTTGGTAGAACAGTGATGATTCCAGTAAAATAACACATGGTCACAGGGAGGCATTGCAGACTCTGCACAAAAGATTCCTCAGCTCAGTCTGGCTGCCATTTTGTAATGTTACTATTTTCAAAATTCACATTAGCCAGTGATGACATTTGTATTAATTTAACAAGTACCTACTTATAACAACAGCCAAATGTTTTGCAATTTGTCAGAATGAGAAGGTATGACTTGTAATACTGAGCAGACAAAAATGGGCAAGTTAAGATCAAATTGTATGGATAACAGAGCTTTAGATAGAAGGGAATACATGGGTGGTAAGTAAGGTCCACCTGAATGGCTGACAGCTGCACAATTATGAACAGGTTACACACATCCTTAGTCTTTTACATTTAGTTATTTCTGTATATAAATAACAGATCCATGTATTCGAATAGTTCTCTATTCTCACAGAATTGCCTTGCAGAATAACATGCATTATAATTATGTAGGAGACTGTTGCAGACACAGTCTAATGCTTTTATTTACCTTTTTTCTCACTTATTTATTTTTGTGATGCATTTTATGCTGACTGTTAGGTTTTAACTCCCCATTAGAAGTTCAGAACTAGATAATTTGAATCCCGAAACTATAATGTGATGATTTCTTCAAAAGTCACCGTTAAGCATCCAGTGTACGTCTTTATGTGCTGCCAACATCCCCAGGACTTATATATACTAACTTTAAGATCACTGTAGCTCAGAGAAGAGCGATTGCTCAAGGTACAACAATTTCAGAGTTAGTATGCATTTCCTTATAAGTACTCTTAAATTCTCAGAGTCTCAAGGGTCAAAGTTATAGTCTTTGTATATACAGTGGAAACTTTTTCACTGTTTCTAACAATTTTACTCTTCAGTCAAACTAAACAGCATGCAAGTCAGGTCATTAGGAGGCGGCATTCAAGTTCACAGATACCATAAATATGCTAGCAGGCTGATATTACATCTCCCTAACTGATACAACATATGCACAGGTGATTGGCATTAGCTAACAAAAGGCATACAGTGTTGTCAAAGCCAGGATGCCATTGTAAAATAAATCTATGGTAGCAATAATAACAACTATTAACAGATTGCAGTTATGGGAAGTAACTCATAAATAAAAGCTGTAGCACAGTCGGTAATAAACAGTGATTAAAATAATGACGTCCCCTTGAAACTGCCACTTCAGTCTTATGAGCATGTTTCTGAGGTTCCTTCCACAGCCTATGTGGATGATTCATAGTTACATATACCAATATGTCTTCAGACACATGACCATCCCAAAAGTAAGTTCAGCATCAAATAGTGGGATGTTTTCAAAAGGTCTTGATGCTCTGCCTAATTCTCTAAATGCAACAGGGTCCAAAGATTTTTAATATAAATAACCCCATTACAATCTGCAATTATATCAGAAACATATACAAAAAAATCAGTATAAATAACCCCATTTGAATCAGCAACTATATCTGAAACATATACAAGAATGTCTAAAAATAGTAAACATTACAGCATGTAACATAACTGTGTTCTAACACATAGCCTGTCATTTTTCCCAATGGTCAACAAGCACAAATTTTCTTTTAACTATCTTAAATATAATAACATAATCAAAAGCTGTGTAGTACATAATACACGGGGCAATGGGCTTTTAGTTGCCTAGTCCCCCACTTCAGTCTAATAATATATCCTGGTTGTCTACACTCATCCATTAATATATTACTTTTTTAATTTCTTTGTGCTGTACTAGATGTCTGCCTCTTAACTTTGTGTCCCAAATATTCTGTACTATATCATGGAATCATGTTTTCAATGGTTTTTTTAGTCCTGTGTAATGGAACTTTTCTCACTGGGCCTCCACAGAGAAAAGGCCTTTCTGGCCTAGTCGGACTTTCCCAGTAAACAAATGTAGAATAAATAAATAACTAAATATAATAATATATCTGATATATAATTTAAATAATAATATTTTGGGTTGTCAGTTATATTACTGACTATATTAACACTGATTTATAATTCATTGGCCTACCCCCCCCCCCACCCCTAACAAACACATACTGCTCTGGTTTCACTTTATGCAATAATGTTATTTTGTGCGTATTTCCTGGAATTCTTCAAAACAACCTCCATTCCCAAGCCTCCAGTCACTGAAACAGATAAACTCCATACTGATATATAGTGTTATTTGGTGATATCATCAATCAGAAGGAACAAGAAATTCAGTTCTAACTATTTCACAGGTCAAGAACGTAAGGCAGGATGGGGTGACACTAGATGTTTAGGGAAACAGAAAAGTATGCATCTGATAGTCACAACATGTGAGACATAACCAGTTGTAGATTTCAGTTTTGGTCATCTGCGTTTTTAAGGATCTCAATCTTTTTCTAAAAGTTTGCATTGCTTTTCTGGAACAATCAATAAGTATAATTTTAATGTAAAAAAGACATAATGTACAGGATGGCAAGTCATACAGGATAAAGACACCTCTACAGCAATTTTAGTAAACATTCTATCTATAAACACATCACTGTATGGTGAGTGCAGACTGATTTATCTACAGAAGTTTATAAGCATTCTTCAACATATGTGAAATCTGCAGCAACCCCATACTTCGAGCTGTTTAACTAAAAAAATGAACCTCTTTACAGCCACACTTATTGCACGTTATAAAATAAACAGAGTATGTAGCAGTTTGGTACAAAACAACTAATTACACTGACAAAGAAATCAGCAATGGATGACAAAAGCAATACAGTGTGTGATGTCATAACAATGTAGCTAGAATTTAATGAGCATTTATATATTATATAATGGGATGTTGAAATCATCTGTCTTTTTACTACTGTGATTAAATAAAAAAAAATATTAAAGATGCATTTTAGAGTTTATCTCTAACTCTAAAATGTGAGGCCGGTCACAAAACCATGACCGGCTGAATAATCATGCATGCATTCTAACAAATGGACATGACCTTCCCTTGGCATGACAGTAAATGAAGGAAGTGGCTCGATATAAATACTGGCAGGCAGGCATAATGACCAATAATCGTGCACCCCATTTCTCTCTCTCTCTCTCTCTCTCTCTCTCTCTCTCTCTTTCCTTCTCTTTCCCTCTCTCTCTCTCTCTCTCTCTCTCTCTCACTGGCACATTCACAGGAGCCAACATATACAGCTTATAAGAGCTTTCCATCTTCAAACCTAATTTTCACTGTTGGGACTGCTGATTTTTTTTTTTGCTTGTTTTCTTAATGCAGCTGGAATGAAAGATACTAGCACAGACATTATCCTATTATTTTGATACTGATATTTGTTTTGCTCATATTACAATTTTTCTACATATCAGAAGAAAGAAAATCAGAATAGCTGGGTATTGGAGTTTTGTTTTTGTTTCTGAATTTTGAATGGATGAACTAGTTGGCAAGTCATGAAAAAATACATGGGACATAATCAAGGACATGGGGTAAATATACGTCATCTGGCAATATCAAAAATGTTCCACCATTTAAAATGAGGGAGGGAAAGGAGACGCTCAAATCAATCATGTTAAATAACTCCATCATATTTCATTTATCTGAAAAAATTCAATCCTACAGGGATGACAGGATCCCATTATACGAACTTCTGTTTGCTCATGCCAAGTTATTTCTTGAGACAGAATGTTCTGTTCCTTTTGATACTAACCGCTTAATCAAACAAACACAGAGTAATTATTTTCCCTGACTCGGAAAGTGATTTTGAGCTGTGACTTGTTTGATTTATTTGATCCTCTTAGCTTACTAATATATGAACTCTGGGAAAACTCAAAAGTAATATTCTTGTCTTAAAACAATTTGAGTAGATTTTTTTTTTTTTGCAGCACTGTCACTACTGTCTGCATCACATAACCCACAATGTTATGAATTCAAAAATATATGACTGGCAGTTAAAAGCCAAAGTCAGCTTTTAATAATCATATTAGTGAATATAAAAATAAGTTATTTTTACACTTGACACATGGCATGCCAAGTACCATTAGAATCAATTACTGCTTTCACAAGCAGAATAAGGCATCTTATACATGAAGAAAACAAAACTAGTCAGCTTTAGAACATCTCAGTTCTGCCAAAGTACAATAGCCTTTTTAAAATCACCAAATCCCAAATTAATAAAATAGCACTGATTATAACAATGATGCAATAACTTGCGTGATACTGTTAACTAAAATGTTAAAAATTACTGGCATAGTATTATAAGCCAAATATGTTAAAAGGAATAGAGGCAAAATGTGGCTGTGTTTTTTGTGTAAAAATTATAAATATTTATTTATTTATTTATTTGCAATTTGATTACCGGGGAAGTCCACTGAGCCAAATTGACCCATTTTCAGTGGAGGCCCAGGGAGAAAAGCTCCAAGATGCATTATACAATTTAGATACAACTGATAGTTAATATTAAAGATATTATGTAGAATAGTTACTCATAAACGCATTCAATATCATGCATAGTTAACAAATTCATTAAGCTTGAAGGTAGGGATCATACAGTTTCATTTGAGGAAAACAGATATGGGTTAGGTGTGGAAACAGTTTACATAAAAACCTTTTAAGAAAATGTAAATACGCTTTACATATGCACATCAACAGTAAAATGCTATTTACAATATTTACAAGGTTGAGCTGTGTGAGGGTAGCTGTAGGAGTTGTTGAGAGCTTAGAGAGAAGCTATAGAAATTCATATATTTACAATGGGCTTTCTACTGTTCAAAGGTGGAATATTATTGAGTAATTTGCACTCTTCCCCCTTATACCACTGTGACATATAAAGTTTGTATATACTTATTAGATTGGGCCCAGTCAAATGTGTTTTCTTTACTTAACTATCTTAATTATTAATAAAATGCAGTGGGTATAAATCTATAAATGGTTCAGCATACAGAATTCTTCAGACTACTCAAATCAGTAAAACTTAAGAACATTTTTACATAACAGGACATTAGCATTGTCATAAAAATGGATAATGATCTTAGAATGAGGTTATAAATGCTTTCTAGTGTATTCAACCACTTTTACTATACTGTCAGCAAATTATGTGTTTTCTTGCAGGATCTGTGTGTGTGTGTGTGTGTGTGTGTGTGTGTGTGTGTGTGTGTGTGTGTGTGTGTGTATGTATGTAACACACACACTCACACACACACACGTGTATATATATATATATATATATATATATATATATACAGACACAAACACACACACATACACACACAGACACACAGACACAAACACTACTCACAATTGCTAAACATATATATAGATATATATATATATATATATATATATATATATATATATATATATATATATATATATACATACCACTAGAAGTTATTGTATATTATACTGAGAAACAAATCATTTAAATTGTGATTCTTCTATCTCACTTGGTTACCCTTGATGTCTCAAAAAACTACAGCTTTACTCCATCGCATATCACCTACTCAGGGGCGATCTCTGCCTAACATACAAAGCTATGTCAAACCCAGAGCTGTTGGACATGCGCCACTTAAAGAAATCCCAATCCCTCCAAGCCACACGCTCTAGGGACCTAAACATTGTCACCACAATAAACAGAACATGCTGGAGGGATGGATTCCTGTCCAAGAGATTCCCATACTCTGGAACAGACTACCTAACTATGTCAAACAGAGCTCCTCATTAGCACTCTTCAAGAAAAATCTTGATGATTGGATGGGAAATGGGAAATTCACCCCAGGGATCACTTCTGTGGCTCTGCTTGACAGGGGCACAGGAAAATAATTTTCTTGGGTGGTGAAAGCCAGGGTACATTTTTTGGCTAAGCTTGTATGGGCCCTAGGGCTGATAGCCTAGTACCTACCTATGAACCTATGTAAAACTTCTGTATAAACTGGGTATAATATTTAAGAGAAATCCCATATAATTTTCTGCATATTCTTTAATAAGTGGAAATGATAAATAATAATTAAAAAAAGTACCAGCACGATTACTGTGTAATATCATTGACATAAATAAGCAAATAATATAAATGAATAAATAACACAGTGAGCAGCTGAATATTTAATTGTCAAGCCGTTGTTGGTCTGTGGATAGTATAGCATTTATCTAGAAATGGGGATGGGGCTTGAATTGTTGTATGGCAGTACAAGTAGGTAAATGCAATGTGATACATGGCTGCCACTATTAACTGATGTTATTATACAGTAAAACATGTTATATTAGTGTTATTGATTTGTAACATTCCTTGCATGGAGTTTTATGCAGACATTCTTGTTAAAGAATTTCCCTCTTTTTTGTAAGATATAGCTTTTATTTTGTTTAACTTCATACAGACTTTGGTTGATAGGTTTATTTCTTTGCATTTGCGTATGCTTTTATTACACTGGATTTATTTAAATATTATTTTTTTTAAATTAGTAGTGTGATTCAGTTTTAAACTGGCAGTCACATGTAAGACAGCTGATGTTTTAATGTTTTAAATGTTGCAGTTCTCTCTTCATTAATGTCTTCGGATATATTCTGGAATGTCGCCAGTATACAGAAGAGTAATCCAGAACAGCAGTGTGAAGAGAGTTATTTTGCTTCCTTCTTCATTCCCTTTGATAAACTCAGCCCTTTCTTGTATAATGTTAAGAACTGTGATGGGATACAGTGTTTTAAGACTATTCATTTATTTCCTATAATTGTCTTTTCAGCAGTCTAGTCTCTTTTCTTTTTTTCTGAAAGTTTTATCATTTGCTTTAATAGTTGACCTGTTACTCAGTATTGTGATGGCTGTTCTCCAGCACCTTGTTTTAGTCTGTGCTCCAGCCTGTGTTTGAAATGTCTTCCATTTGGAAACAAAAGTCAAGGAGAGGTACATTTTCTCATGATCTATGAACGAGAATGGAGACAGAAAGTATTACCTCCTTTTTCTAGTGACATAATGATGTCATTTGCAGAAGAGCAGTAACAGCCGAACTAACCTTCACATTGGGCTCAGACCTATCAGCCCATCTTGGATTGTGTCCCTCTCAGAAGTAACCTCATATTATCTACTAGTTGTTTTTTGCCTGCTAGGTGACATTTTAAAAGTAAACTGCGTATGTCCTGTCCCTGTTTTCTTGCTAGTATTCATCTGAGCCTATTTTTTTTTTGTTAACTCCTCCTTGGTGTCTCAAGCATAAACAGGCACTGATACAGAAAGGCTTAAAGTTTTAAAACATTCTACATCTAGAAAAAGTTGCAAAACTGAACATTGTAAAAAGTAGGAGACTGTTAAAGCATGTATAAACTGGATTAGTTCAGAATTGTTAATTTATGCGAAGAAAGTGTTATTTGCATGGCTGTGTTTCTAAAAGTAATAATCTCTTACCATTTTAACTGCTAAATGTATCTTTTTGTGGAGATGGATCTTTCTCCTGTTTTCTGTTGCTTGTTAGAAATTACTCTAGAGATAGATACCGTATGGCAGATTTTCATTATCAATGGTATATCACGGAACAAATGGGAATAAACTATTTCATTGGAGTAGTTTATTTTTAACTGCTGTGGATAGGTGCATCAAGTGTTAGGCAGACATGAAGAAATATCCAGCAATGGCTATTTTATTTACTGTTTTCATTTACATTTTCATTTTCTTAAAATAAAAATGATGTTGTAAATTTTCTTTAAAAGACGGTGGCAGGACCAGCAGGACTGCATTGCAGTCATTAACAGAAATATCAGGACTAGTATAACCATACCTCTCAGCCTCTTAGCACAAGAAATCTGGACAAAGCCAAAATTAATTGGGGGAAGATGCCCACAACTAGGGGCATCTTTTAATTATTTCTCTTATAAAGAAAGAAAGTTGCTTGAAAAGCAGGTTTCAATTTAACATGCATTTTCTAAAGAATATGAAATCTGAACCTCTGTTGTCATTGTTTAGTGACTTCAGTCCTCAGTAACTTACCAGAAAACCAGAAATTTTATGAGGAGCACACAAAAAGACAAAAATCTGGACATTGTACAAAAATCTGGACATTTGACAGTTGAGAGGTATAAGTGTAACAGATTTGTTTCAAAGGGTGACATAAAAGCTGCACATTTCTCCACTCATCAAATTCTGGCTTTGTTGTATGGTCGCCTGCCTTGTCATATGTGCAAAGTCCTTTCTTATATATCATTGCCATACAGTGCTTCTACCTCACTATATTTTATGAGAATTTTATTGTATTCTTATAATTTAAAAATAATTATCGAAACTATACTGATACTTTAATGACTATGTTAGCATTTTATCACAAGACTTTACTGAAAGTAACTTTTAAACATGCAAACTATGTGCTTATCTTTACAAACTGGATTAAATAGCCATAAATGAAACTGTACATGATATTTTTAATAAAGTGACTTTACAAAATCCCCCAATAATTCCCTCATCATCCCATGACCAAAGAACAGCACATGAACACACAATCCAAGGGAGTTTAAGACCCTTGTCAGAAAAAGTGTATAAAATCCCACCAAAAGGACTTCTCGGACATTTACCCAATTTCAGTGTATAAACATGCAAAATCTTGTCCTAAAATTCCACTTGTCAGCCTGCATCTATACACAGTAAATGCACTTAATTGCTCCCTTGTGGTAAAATCAGCCTCTTGACACTACGGAATACTGAACCAACCAGCTTCAGCCTTTAGCTGATTTTAATGTCACAGCTAAGGCATACATAAACAATATGAACAATAAGGTCAAGGGAGTAATTTCATCCAGAAAATTACTACAAATACCATAAAAATCAAACTAAACACCACTCATCGGAGAATGACATGGAATAAATTACATTTGTTTATTTCACTCTTTCTATGTTAACTTGTTAGCAAATAAATATGTTAAGAATCCTTTTCAAAACAATTTCAGAGTTGATGTCATCAAATAATTCATAGATTAGTACTAAGCTAACTGCTCTTGTGAGCCATGTTAAGCCTAGCCAATTATCCCTTGTGAGACTCAAGCCCTGCACTTTGTGTTTGTAAAGCAAACACCTTAACCATTAGGCCACCTTCCAGCTTAAATTTAATGAAGACTATCTGTCTCAATTGCTCTAATGCCTTTATGAGAATCTCCATTTGCCCTATCTCCACTCTTCACTTCCAAGAATTGTTTAATCACACATGCATTTCTCTCATCTGTTAACAATGGAGATAACCCATTACCTATAAATGTCACCCTCATTTCTGCATGTAGACTCATCCAACAATTCCTTATTGTTAACATTCTCAAACACCACATGTGTGCATGGAGTCCTAACAGTCATCTGTACCACATGCTTTGGAGAAAAAACACAAAACAGCAACTAATAGTCCATACCACTCTGTCAGGTTGAAGAAGAAGAATAAACCACAAGGTTTTCAACAAGAATCCAATCATCTCACACATACTAGTCATCTTGTCTTTCAGGATCTTTGGAGGAATGGGACCACATATCTTTACAGATTCACAGAATTACAAAGTGGTTTTGTATCTCAAACCATTAGCCAGACTGTCATCATTAAGTCCAAGCAACTCACATTGGCTTTGTCTGCACTCATCATCTTAAAGCCTGTATAGGTAGCCATTCTGATTTCTAATTCTCCAACTTTCAGTCTCCCATATTCTTCATCTTAAGCCAGTGTATACAACAAAACAACAGCTAACATTCTTCATAACTGATCACCGCACTCTCATAACCCCCACGCATGTTCTTGCCTGGAAATATTGCACTACATATACAATGAGAGTGCATTCCAGTCACATACAGCTGCAAACCATCATAATAATGTTTTCCAGATAGCAAGAGGAATACTTGGCAGGAAGGTACTGCTATGTTTATCCCATAGAACAAATTCTCTTGAGATTATTTGTTTACTTCACAAATGCCCCCCCCCCCCAAAAAAAAAGGAGAAAGATACCATATCTGAAGTGTCTAGATTTTCACAGAATGTCCAGATTTTTGCCTCATATTTTTTGGCTTGTTCTTCACAAAATGTGTGATTTCCTGGCAAATTATTGAGAACTGAAGTCAATAAATAATAACATACATTTGAATTTAGGACTTTATATATTTTGGAAAATGCAGGCTAACATAAAAGCCTGTTATTCTATCAACTTTCTGAGTTTATAAGAGCAATATTTAACATTTTAGGCCTTTGTCTCCCCATTATTTTAGGCTTTGTCCACATTTATTACACTAAGAGGTTGAGTGGTATATACCATACCACTGGTCTAACATTGGTTGAACTGTGCATAGACCTCCACATAAATCAGGCTCCCTTCATTTTTCCAAAAGAATTCCCAGCACTCTAATAAAAAGGTTACTAATGGAAGTAACAGATGGACCAGCCCCATTCCATACTCCCCGTCACTGTCACAAAATCATTGAAAGTGCCTAATATAGGACCTGGGGCTTATCTCTGAAGCTTACAGTGTTCCAACCCTACTTGGCATTCCTACAAAAACGTGAGAGGAAATGTATCATTATTGAAGAGAGTACTAACTAGTTAAGCCCATACCTATCAACCTCTTAGCGCAAGAAATCTGGACAAAGCCTGACAAAATGGGGGGACAAAGGCCCAAAAATAGGGACACATTTTTAAATATTGCTCTTACAAACTTAGAAACTTGATAGAATAACAGGATTTGTTAACATGCATTTTCTGAATTATATAAAGTCTGAAACTCAAATGCCTGTCATTATTTAATGACTTTAATATTTAAATCATCCCAATGATTTACCAATAAAACACAATTTTTATGAGGAAAAAATCTGGACATTCTGCGAAAATCTGTACAGTTGAGAGGTATGGTTAAGCCCTGGATTTTTTTTAAAGACTGCATAGTACACTGAAGCAGAATCTGCTTTGCATCATTTCTTTTATCTGAAGTATGTTAACATTTTCTTTAAGTGCTCTTTAAAACATTTATGTTATTGTAATGCTGGCTGTAAATAGCTATAAAACAATGTACATAGTTGTACTGAGGAAATGTATCATTAACTGTTATTTAGTTTATTTTCTAAAACGGTAACAGACTAAATATTATCAGCTATTTGTACAGCTCTCTCGACGATAACACGGTGACTGATATTATATAACTGATTAAAAAGCAAAGGGTGATGACTTAGTAGCGTGGTAACATATATTACAAATTAATATAACGACAGTACACGAATGGCCTAGGTGATATATAATTATTGCATGTTACTGAATGATGTGGCCGTGTAACAGTTTACAAACTAAAGAAATGATTGCGATTTAAACTACATCATGGCAGATATCGTTAAATGTTACCTGAAAAATATATTCCCTAATTTACACTGTGTGTGTGTGTGTGTGTGTGTGTGTGTGTGTGTGTGTGTGTGTGTGTGTGCGCGCGCGTGCGTGCGTGCGTGTGTACAAGCACTTGACATCCTGAATTTAATCCCTGCGTGCCTCCTCTATCTGTCTGCCTTATATTAGCAGACAACTGGAAACAGAAGAAAATGTAGAAAAGTCATGGCATGCTGACGGATAATATTGTCTAAAAGATAACATTTATATTTATAAATGGAATTAAACAGGAAGCAGATAAAAATGCCATTTGACAATAACCGTTGCAATACAAATAATGATTGTATACTGCGTCTCTAACACAAGAAGTCTTCCTTATCCTTAGCATAAAGCACCCCCGGTTGTCAATACTAAGAATGAAATTGCTTGTATGCCATATACTCTTCAGAGCGTCACAGTAAAAAAAATGATAAACTGTCTCATTGCACAAGTAAAGATGAGAGTCGTGCTAACTACAACATATTATATGTATAAGTGAAAGTCACAGGAATATGAAGACAGTCCCTCTGCAACAGGTTGCTTTGGATGATTATGGTGTTGAATTAAGCTAGTAAGCGGTGCGTTTGCTTTATAAATCTCTCTCTCTCTCTATTTATATGCGTTTTGACTGCATTCGTGATATTATGGCTTTTAAACTGCAAATGACGAAATAAAAATGAAGCCACCTGTAACGTATTATTAAAAATCATTGCAACAATAAGTTTTTTTTTTTTTTAACGAAGGGGGTTGATTGATTCAAACGATTCAATGGTTTCTGGGAGCCCCGGTCTCTGGAAACAGTAACTGTTAAACTGGTCAAGAGTGGATGCGATTATGTTTATAGTACAGTCACGGTATTAGAAAAATGAATGGGTGGACCGTTTTGGTGACGGTGCCCCTCGTTGATGTTGGACCAGTAATTCATGAGACATAAAGTAACCTTACACTAGTAAAGGGTACAGTATCTTATCAAACAATGAATGTGAGTGAAATTGTGTGTGTGTGTGTGTGTGTGTGTGTTAATTGGAACTATTGGAAATGTTTATTAAAATTGTAAATCTAGCTAAACACCACATAAAATCCAGCGATGCCAGGCATTATTACATAATTTGCTAACTGGCTTGCATGACGATTAGCAGAGTATTACACAATACAAAGAGCCTGTGATTGCCGGTATATAGTGCTGAAAAGCATAACGCATTGCAATAATGCTAAGTATTAATGTATACATGCCTTCATTTTAAAGCTTAGCCGTGACGGAAAAAAGTCTACAGGCCTCATGGTAATAACGTTTTTTAAGCTTAGCTATATTAGTGTTTTCTTTTTAGGCATTTATAAGATCTTATTGTAACGGAACTCAGAGCTGAGAAATTGACACATTGTCGAAAACAGGCTAGAAGTGGAAAGCATCTACATGACACAAAGGGGAAAACTACCTGTTAGCCTGTTGCCTTGCTCTTAGCTGTCCTTGGTTTCAAACCACGTCCTTGTTTTTGCCTTACATAGTCTCCTCCTCATAAAATATGTGGTGTTCTGGCAAATCATTGTAAAAATCGCTGTCGCTAAATGAAGGCAGATATTTGAGTTTTTCAGTCTTTGTATCCTTGAGAAAATACTAATACAAAACCTGTTATTGTAGCAACTTTCTTAGTATGTAAGAGCAATATTTAAAATCTGTCCCTAATTTGGGGCTTTGTACTCCGGTATTTTGGGCTCTGTCCCTGATTCTTGCGGGTTAAGAGCAATGACATTAACGTATTCACCTCTTGTGCTCACATACCTCTCAACTGTCCAGCTTTTTGCAGAATGCCCAGATTTTTGGCTCATATTTTTGGTCTGTTCCTCCTAAAATGTGTGGTTTTCTGGCAAATCACAGGGATGATCTGAGGACTGAAGTCACTAAACAATGATATACATTTCAGTTTCAGACTTCAAATCTTTCAAAAAATATACGCTAAAACAAGCCACGTTACTCTAGCAACAAGTTTATGAGTCATATTTAAAACATATCCCTATTTTTGCGGCCATTATCCACCCATTTTGTCGGGCTTTGTCCAGGTTTCTTGCACTAAGAGGCTGAGAGGTGTGGGTACTCATCAGACATGGCCTTGTGTTTTGTGCTCACTGACCAGTGCCCAGTTTCCTATATATCAGAATTGCAGGCCATTGCAGTGTTGCCATTTATAGACAACATAATATTTACAATGCGTGCCTGAGAGAGTGGCAACATAATTATCAGCGCATTATTTAATAAGCATCAGTGCCGGTGACATTAACTGGTATTTATTTGAAAAATATATATTCAAGCTTCGATTTCCTAGGTCTTCTTTACTAGTTTTGGACACTGTCTACTCACAAATGTCCTACATCCAGCACGTTTTATACCAAGTTTACCAGTACCAAGCAATTTGTATTTTTAACGTGTGCCTTTCTGGTAGTGAAACCCTTGTGTAGGTTTCATTTTTGTTACTTAACCCCGAGCCATAACCCCAGTCTCCTACCACCTTATGTTCAGTATGAATGTCAAAACACACAAAAAAAATAAATGAATCTGTAATTTATTGAAAACACTTGGTTGAGTTATGCACTTGAAAGATGGCAGCTGTCTGTGAGTAGCCAGGCAGGCAATCTGCAGGTTAACGTCCAACTAATTTTAAGGGGAATATTCTACCCAACACAGACACTGAACACCCCACCTTCATGCACAATAGAGAGGAAGAGAGGACAGACGAGGCAGCAAACAAGCTACCTTTATCAAAATACTACATGCTTAATTCCATATGAAATGAGCACTCCCTAGAAAATGTGGTTGAGTTTACGATGTGGGAGGTAGTGGCATAAGAGGATGGTGTACACATAAGAAAAGTCTGAAATATGCCAGTGTGTGCGTGTGTATTTGCTTAGAGCTGTCTGTAAAAAATGTATGCAAGAAAATCCAAAATCCATGTTAGCGCTACGCCCATGAGTTTAACTGTTGTCATAACTCTGACCCCAATGCACCCCTGCCCCCTCCAACTTAAATAACGAATTTTGGGCCCACGGTATTGGACATCAACATCTCAAATCACTAACTAGGAGTAAAGTAAAGTAAAGGTAAGCGATTTATTTATGTATGCATTTATTGGCTTGACATGGAAGCGCGATTAGGGGGCAAAGGTACATTGGCGCTAAATGATTGCCACTGTTGATGTGACTCCCCGTCCTAATGTGAAAAAATTGGAAAAAGGGCTTGTGGATGGAATATACTAACTCTGAACGTGCTGTACTTCAGAGGATTCCCTCTTTTCCGAGGTGGTTGACCAGAATGGAAGGTAGTGTATTATTTTCAACAGAACGTGAGACAGCAAACGTGTGGGGCCAGATGAGGGGCAGTGGAGAGTTCTGCCCCAGGAGTCATGGTAAATATTTTTAGGAACATTTATTAATAGGTGTGTTGTATTTAAAAAATGCATTAGAGCAAATTCGTCCAACGTAATAATTGCATTCACTCAGGAGTATCCGGACACCTCATGATCATTTGAATACAACTCATCTCTTTGCTGACAAGCATACCTCTCGAGCTTCAAGTTTTACAAATAAAAATGGCATTTAAAACCCAGGTGGTCAGAAAGAGAAGCACTTTCTTATTTTTCACAATAGAAGGTTCTTTATACACTAACTAGACCCTGGTTAGTGATAACGACTCTTTTCAAAGGCTTAATTTATGTATTTATTAAATGATGTACATATAAACAGGTCTGACTCTAAGAGGAATAGCATAAATCTGGGAAGACCAAGGCTAAATTTGAGGGCCCAAACCATAGCAGTTGGGAGATATATATATGCTTACAAGCTCCTTTCTATAAAGAGACATCTTACAATGCTAGTGTTTGTTTAAAAATCTTGCCATCTGGATATTTAAGGGCAATGCCATGAAGTGTATAGCTGAGTGCACGCCTTTGCCACCTGTCACAAAAGTGTACCCGACGTCAAAATAAATAAAATAAAAGGTCACAAAATACACCATTTGTGCCCAACTTGCGGGTGAACACCGTTGTAAATCACGAGGCGTTATTGAAGAATAGAAGTTGCAGATGCACAAATCTTTGCTAAGTAGGCTTCTTTCAACCGCCTCAAAATAATATATTCGATCTGTTTTACCAAGTCAAAATGATGCTATAGTTGCCACCTTTTTAAGTTCTAAAGTGGGACATTTTAATGGAAATATAAAATGTTGAGGGACATTCCACAGCCACAACCAATACAAGGACTGGAATTCACTTCATTTTACCAAAATAAAAGCTCACTCTTGTAGAATTTTAGTTCTTTCTGACCTTTCATGAGCTAGTCTTTTAACATACAAAATAACTGCTTTATGCAACTATTTGAGGAAACTTCTGCCCCCCCCCCCAAAAAAAATTTACGGGACATTTTCTGTTTTCATGCCCCCCACCCCAACTCCCTCCCCGTGACACAGCTGCCCATATAGGGAATGTCCTGCCTAAACAAGGACAAGTGGTAATGATGCAGATCACAAGACACAATTCCTTCAAAAACTATGTTCGGAAATAAAGAATACTTTGTACTGTGGTCACCCCACCATTATCTAATGGCGTTTAATGATCCATTCAAGGTGCTAATAAAAATGGTGGGGGTGTGTTTGTGCGCACACACACCTTCGCAGACACATACATGTGTGTATGTCTATCTGTCTATGTGGGCGGACGACGTATGTACTTAATAAAATGCAACAAGGCTTCGGTTTCTTTTGCCATTATATGTTCCTTTATCTTCTGCTTTTAATAAAACACTACTGCTTTCATGACTCTACAGTTTTACTGTTTGCTCTTTGCATCCTCCCCGTGGGTACCTAACTGCAGATAAACTAAAATGCGTAAGAACAACAAAAATTATCAGATTGTCAGAAACAGCAGGACAAATAAGCAACCTATTAAGGAAAGCCGCCAATACACAAATATGATGGAAATATTCCACTGTGACACACACAGGTAGACAGATGAACACAACAAAACGAATACTTATTTAAGCAGAGCTGCACTAAGGGTTGGAAGTCAGGAAATTCAAAGCAGAAAGCCAGCAAATGCACTGAATTTAAAGAAGTCGGAGACATTTAGTAATGCACTTGTCACTGAAAATAGTGAGTTCAAAACCAGGCTGAAGTGCTTCCCATACCAGATTTTTGCTTCATATTTTGATGTGTTACACTGCATTTGTTGTGCTCTGGCAAATCACCGAGGATCGATTGCACTAAATGATCACTTACAATTGAATTCCAGATTTCATATCTTTCAAAAAATGCATGCTCACACAAATCCTGTTGTTCTAGAAACTTTCTAAGTTTATAAGAGCAATATTTAAAGCATGTCCATATTTTCGAGACTTTGTACTCCCACTTTCTCTTGCTCTAAGAGGTTGAGAGGTATGGTGCTACCGAATGTATATGCAGTCCCAGTGCACCATTAAATCATTATGGATTGTATTCATTTTAAGAACCTGAATGTCCAACAAGACAACAAGGATGCACACATTGGCAATTAGAATATATAATAATATAGTGTGTGTGTGTGTGTGTGTGTGTGTGTGTGTGTGTGTGTGTGTGTGTGATGTCTGCGACTCGGCAATTTCCTTAGCTCCTGTGTTCTTTGAGGAGACACGTCTTCGAGAAAATGAGTAAGCAAACAGCATTGTCTAGCTGCTAATTTGAAAAACAAATTCAGTGGCAAACGGCAGTACACACAATCACAGTGGCACTGGGACAAAAAGTGCAACTGATGTGTATCTTTGGGATAGGAAGTTGCGCAAGACAAATAATTTTATTAAAATTGTAAGACTATGCAAGGTCTTAAACCAGCGCCGACAGACAGGAGAAAACACTGCATATCTTTATAAGACCTGTTACTTAAGTATAGCTCGCATTTTAGTAACTAGGACCTTATCTGTCAACTTCTAAGCACAAGAAATCTGGACAAATGTAAAATTAATGGTGTTAAAGGCTTAGCAAGTTGCTAGATTAATATGTTTTGTATAAGCATGCATTTTCTGAACGATACTTAGTTTGAAACTCAACTGTAATGTCATTATTAGTGCCTTCAGTCCTCAACGATCATCCGCCCCCCCACCCCCCCCCCCCAAAAAAAAACAACACAAATTGTACAATAAATAGACCAAAAACGTGAGGTAAAAACGTGGAAGTTCTGCGGAAATCTATACAGTTGCCGGATATTGACGTTTAAAGGTTTCAAACCATCAAGATTTATAAGTTTTGAACAACACCAGAGGGGGCAGGACTTCCCTCGTGTTTTTTCTGCTTTGAAACACATACACGTATTCATTATTTACCTCAGACAAGTGGGAAGTAGATGCGTCATTGTTAATACAGTGTATTTTGCCATAATATAATACGATTGTGTCATTTTAATGGCAATACACTGTGTGGTGTTTATATTTGGTAACATATTTTTGGACGCAATTTTACTTTCCGAAAGCGGCAGGGGTGCAGACACACCCGCGCCCGTGTATACACGCACACACACACACACACACACACACACCTCACAGCGTAGCCCCTTACACCAGTCTAACATTACAGTTATCTGCACAAGTTGATCGTTATATACTTATGCAATCACGCTCCTTTTCAGCGGTTGCCCCCTGAAAAGTCAAATTGAGGCGTTTTTTCAGAGACTTCCCATACTCTGGAACAAACTACATATCTGTATCAAACAAAGCTCCTCATTAGCATTCTTCAAGAAAAATCTTGATGATTGGATGGGAGAGGGGCACAGAAAAAAAATTATCTTGGGTGGCAAACGCCAGGGTATCGTTTGACTAGGCTTATATAGGCCCTAGGGCCAATAGCCTAGTAGCTACCTATGAATGATGTGCTCACATCTGTGTCATATTTTACTTTTCCATTTGTAGGTGTTCTCAGTGCTATTAAGCAACATAATTTCTAAGAGATGCTTAGAAAAAAATGTAACCTCAGTTGAGTCTATTGGATACGCTTTATAGTTGATAAACTGGATTTTAATCGATATTTAGGAAGCACATGGTAATCTGAAAGTAGTTTTTAGCGCATCGAATTTTTCCCCATTTGTACATTACATGTATTTCTTATTTCCAGGATCAAACTCCTGGGTGTTCAATTGTACAAGTGGTTAAAACATCCAAAAGTCAATAGTCATGTATGTCACTGCACTTCTGTTCTATTTGCATTCTTTTCCCACCGCCGAATATTGGGAGGCATATCTACGCTGAATTAAGGAACCCCCCCCCCCCCAACCCCACACACACACCGCTGCTGTTCATTTTATAGACCTTTGGCGCCCCTTTGTGGCATGAGGTCGTAATGATAAAAATGTAATTAATAAATGCAGCAGCCACTGCAGCCACCATGAATGAATTATTAAAGTATATTAAATATGAGCGGACAGATGACCCGCTGTGGCCACCCCTAACCGGGAAAAGCCGGAAGAAGAAGAAGAAGAAGAAGAAGAAGAAGAAGAAGAAGAAGAAGAAGAAGAAGAAGAAGAAGAAGAGTTAATATAATATATGTAATTGGAGTTTTTCTCCCCGGGCCTCCGCTGAAAATTGACTTGTATCCAGTCGGACTCTCCCGGTTAACAAATGTAAAATAAATAAATATATTATTTTGAAGGCATGATAGCAGTTTCGTTGCCCTTGCTTCCTTGCTGTTCGTAGTTTTCTCATAGCTCTCGTCTTCTATACTCAGGATTTATGGATAAAGCCAAAAAATAATGCCTGGCAAAGGCCTAAAATCACGGACATTTTTTTTTAAATATTACTATTATTCACTTAGAAAGTTAATAGAACAGGTTTTGCAGCTACATTACTATTTGAAGAATAAGAAATACGAAACGTTAATATCTGGCGTTACTTATACTCCTCGGTGATTTACTAGGAAAAAAAAAAAGAAAAATATGAGGCACAGGGCAAAAATATTAGTCAACATCAGGGACATATTGGTAGCTATGCTCACAGCTAATATGCATAGCACAATCAATGAACGTGACAATGACTATAACCACTGATGTGATGGAGGCATTTTACATTTTCTGTCTGAGCAAACATCCTCTGCAGTCCTACAGTAAATACGTGACATTAATTTTACTCTAACACATTCATGTTCCTTTTTATGGATAAGCAGATCGTCTTGCAATACAGCTTGACCTAATCTAAACTAACTATATTTATTAAATGATAGTGTTCCGCTTATGTCCCTGACAATCATATGATTACACATACATAAACCTGAAATCATAGAAAACTAACATTAGCTTTAAAATTTCAACGACATATGTTTATTGATCAGAAAATAGATGGTTGAGAACAGGGAAATGCATCCAGCAAGGCTGAGGTTAATGTCCTTGGTGCGGCAGTTTTGCAGACAATAATTCTGAAGTGGTTCGGCTTCTTTTGTATCTCATCGGCGTGTTGAAATAATAAAATTGGAAAAGATATGGAAATATTTTCCAGCTCTGAAACGGAGATCATCTTGATGACTGAAGGGAAAGAATTAATTCATCCAAGCTGCAAATCTGCGAAGACCTGAAAAACTGGTAGGTGATCCGAAGAACTCGAGCGACTCCTTGTGGTAGAAGGAAGTATCGACCTGGGTGGTGGTGTCAGGTTTGCAGTGAAGGACCCGTGCAGCGTTTAATAATGATGCCAAAGAGAAAATGACAATCTGATGGAAATCTGCAGAAAGCCAATAAAATTAGATTGCTTCCTTAAAGTGAAGGGCTTATCATTATAGTATTTTAACTTCACACTTTATTTGGAGATGTTATTGATATCAGAAGATACACACATAAACGTGACCAGTCTTTACTACTATTCAAGCAATCATTAGTAATCCCAGACACATTCAGCTCCAATACATTATATAAAAAATACCTAATATTCATGATAACATATTACGTTATTACCATAAAAACATTGGATCTGTTGCTTATTTTGGGATGTACTGAATACTTTAATTCTGATAATGTACAATAAAAAGCTGGAAGTCAGATAACATAACTGGTGCGATGTGTTTTAATGTATTTTGTATTTTTTGTTTCTAGTGTCTTTAATGGCACAAGGACTTCAGCCACTAATACGGGGCACTACTGTGTTGAAATCCAAGTTTATTATATTTTATTTATTTATTTGACTTTTCCCCCGTCCCGAATCAGCAAATGTGTTATGCTTAAAACTATTCAGTTAAAAAACATTAATTTGTGGCTCTCATATTAAGATTACACCACTTAAAACGTGTTCATGTCACCACGGGTATCATATACTTTGTTTTCAATTCTAAGAAATCGTTACATTTCTTAAATTCACCTGGTCCTAAAATCAGCACTGTAATCTGCGTGTAACAAAACTGGAATACTAAAAACCTTCTTAAGTTGATTAACTACTCGAATAAAGGTCGACTAAAATTTGTGTTTGCACAAGGCACATCAGTCTGGCACGTTTTCTTTGTTATGTAACAGCTGTAAGTTTGACAACTGGGACTTTTTCGGTGTTTTGTTTCTATTCATATCACTGCAAAAAGTCTGGCTTGTTTTCTTGCTTTTTTTCACTAGTATTAAAAGATAATCATAACAGGTTTAAGAAATACAGTTGTATGATGAAAACATCATTGTGAAAGTTCAAGCAGCAAATCAAAACACCCTTATATATCCTGGTATCCTTGTAAGTCTGCAGTTAGCGTTATATCGGGCTGCCACCTTTTCTGCTCCCTAGAGCAAGACTTTTTTTTAATACATACATGCACTCATACTTAACATTCATAAATACATACATACATACACACACATACATACATACATACATACATACATACATACATACATAAAATAAAGGCTCGCTACTGCAAACTGTGGTTATTGTAATTGTTTCATTCATATCACATTAAGGTGTTTTCGTTCACAAAATCGTAGTTCTCTGCAGCAGTTAAAGAAAAGTTCGCAAATACTTGTTCCTAAAATTGCAGGATATCTGCCATTGTTCGTGTTTTCCCACTGACCAAAAAGGGACTGTCTGAGATTGAGACAGATAGTGTTCAGTGTGCAGACTACAAAAACTGAATTATTGTGCTTTAGACAATTCCTTAAATCAGTGAGGGAATCAAAAGTAGTATAGTGCTTGTTATTTTAGTTTATTATTAAACTATGCACTGCAGTAAGCAGATTAGTTTATTTTCTAGACATCATGGTAATGTTGGAAATGGGAAGTGTGCGTATAGTATTTAAATGTGGACACTGTAATGGAAAATTGCATTCTAAGTGGAAGTATTGCCACCAGAAAGAACCTACGTTTTTAATTTTTTTTAAGATGAAGTAAAGCCAGGTTTTGAAACTTTCAGAGATATGCGTCAATCATTGCATCAGACATTACCGGAATAATTGCAAAGCAGACTGCAGTCTATATAAAAAGTTTTATAAAATGCATAATTAATAAACCAATTATTACACGAATCTGAAAGTACAACCAAAAGACTGGATCAAAAGGTTAACATGTTCCAGTTTTCCAACGTATCCCTTTTTATTTTATTATTTTATTTTTAGTTTTTAGACTTCTGGGTGAACAGAGATTCTTTTGCACAAACTGCGCTTAAGGACAGCAGACAGCAAACTTGCTACATCATCTTATCTCGCTACGGGACAAACGTCGGTATGAAAGGCAGCAGATTGTGAACTCGACCGGTCTGAAAAAAACAGAAAAAAAGTGTGTGTGTTGGGGGGGGGGGGGTGTTGTCAGTGGGCACAGAGAAAAGAATCCCTGTTAGTGTTCAACAGAAGAGTTGTCCGACTAGATATAGCATGAATTGGTAATGCCTCTTCTTTTCACAGACAACAATGTCGGTTTTGAAAGAACGACACAATTTGGGTTTTGTGAAGGACCTTCTCTGCCCTCCCCAAGGCCCAGCTGCCCATATGGAATACAGCATGTACAACACGGATCACAATGGCACCAACTGACAGCCACAACAAAACCCAAAGCTACTTCTGCCTGGCTGGGGGGTGGGGTGGGGGCCAGTTTTGGATCAGTCTATTCAAGAGACTGAAACTTCCTCTCTTCCTCTCCCAAGCCTCTTTTATATGCACGCCTCTAACATTGTTAAATACCAGCCCCTTTCATTGTACTGTTTTGTGCCATGTACTGTATATTGTGCAAAGATAGACTACGCAAACTGCCCCCCATCAATATGTGAAATACAAGGGGAGGGGAAGAGAGACGCACAGAATTCAACGTGTTTTGAAAGTCCGCAGTCTTTTAAAATGTGCTGTCATTCAACCTATTCAGAATTTTTATACACACACACACACACACACTCATCTTGCTCATACCCTACGTGCATGCATGCATGAGAATAATATGTATCTATATCTATATCTCAGGTGTTGTGGATGGATTATTCACACACAGACACACACACATATATATATATATATATATATATATATATATATATATATATATTTATATATATCAATGTATGTATGGATGTATTTATCTATCTGGGAAAAATGGTTGTGCATTATCCATACCCCCAACACATACATTTGTTACTCATGTGCGTACATACACGTAGTATGTCCCGTGTGTGCAAAATTATACTTATCTCTGTGCGTGTTTGTGTGTTTTCACATATAATGTGTGTCTGTATCTCTCTATAGAGATATTTATGTACACAACATGTATCTATATTTCTACCTATTGTGTATGTACAACTGTTGTGTAGGTGATGGTTTGATGTGACACCCAGACCCCAAGTACAGAATGGGAAAAGGGGGTTGGTACCGATGGCTATAGATGGATAGATAGATAGAAAGAAAGAGATATATTGATATATAGATAGTAAATGTTGATTTTGATCTAAGTTGAAAACATTGGATTAATTCACCGGCGATTACCAATAACCGCCAGTAAAACCATCGCAAAAACACCCCGAAAATTAAATGTACTAACTCATGGATTACACAAACACAATATAAAGGCAAAACCCCTTGAATTATGTAACAGGGGAAATGATGAACTTCGACCGTTACATAATTCATCAAAAATTACGAGCGACGCCATTTAAAATGCGTTTCATATATATATATATATATATATATATATATATATATATATACACACACACACACACATATATATATATACACACACACACATATCTATGTGTGTGTGTTGCATACATACAGACACGTGTGTGTGTGTGTGTGTGCGTGTGTGTGTGTGTGTATATATATATATATATATATATATATATATATATATATATATATATATATGTGTGTGTGTGTGTGTGTGTGTGTGTGATTCTACATTTAGACGTACGCTGAGCGGATACTTACTTTTTAAGGAAAACAGCTGTATTTATGTCTTTAGTACTAAGTGCCAAATTTAAGGAGGAGACACACCGGTAGACAGTGACGGTGTGAGTTGTGGGAAAACGTTATTACCCTTGTGCTGGGGTGAGAAGGCGGGAGGTAATGATTGTTTATAAATATAAAGCTATCTTAATTACAGTAATTGCAATGTTTATAGTTGTTTGTGATGTGTTAAATGGTATGCTGAGGCAAATAAACGTACGGAATATATATTGAGGTATAATGTATTGCGCTGAAATAAATAACTACATTACTGTTGGAAATCAGTTACAAATGAGTAATCAACATTTGCATTATGTAGCCACTAGTCACAATTTCTTAACTAGCAACAGTAATTAATAATTTAGATTAATGCAAATTACTCTTGATTAATCTCTTTAGCACCTTGTAAATCAGCCTGTCTTTAAAGTAGATACGTTAATACAAAGTTATAGTTATGTTAAAGAAACATTTCATTGTACTATTAAATTTGCTCATGTTGGCTCAATAAAACAGTTGATCAAGAAAGCTATTTTATTAAAAAAATATTAATAAATATGTACAAGATACATTCATTACCACTCATGCGCAGACAAATTAAATCCAGAAATAAAATGTCTGGCCATACTTGACTAGTGTTAAGGCCTCCGGGAATTAAACATAACGGCTTTGAGTCCAGTAATGTTACCGTAGACCATGTTTTCCGTGGTATCCGAATTGCTGAAAATTATTAAAAAAGGAACAAAGACTAAAGTAGAAGGAGTATACGATATTATGTGCTATCTTTGGGTGCTATGTTTTGTTAAGGGGTGCAAATTACTGTAGTACAAAGAATGAATGATTTAAGTGTTATGCATAATAACTTTGCAATCATATGATTAGACACGTTGCTTCAGCAAATGTACAATATGGCAAATGACATGTATGTGTGTGTGTGTGTGTGTGTGTGTGTGTGTGTGTGTGTGTGTGTGTGTGTGTGTGTGTGCGTGCTTCTCTCTCTCTCTCTCTCTCTTTCTCTCTCTCTCTCTATATATATATACTAACATAAATGCATACATGCAGCTCTATCTGCTATGTGCGAGTGTCTCTCTATATGTATGCATACATACATACAGGTATCTCTGTTTAGGTACATATGTGTATACACACTACACTGTTGAAAAAATAAAATAATAGTTACTATTACAGTTAATTTACTGTGGCCTTGAGCCTGTGTTATACAGTTTATCCTCTCCCCATTGCCAGATCAAGTCTCTAGTGGGCCAATAAAAAAGATCCAGATTTTGTTACAAATAATCATGTTTGCTTTAGATATTGAATTAAATCTGATAATCAGCCACGGTTTGCTTTCTGTTCAGCTGGGACTTGATTTGTTTTGCTTATTTCCTGCTCTGTGACTGACTCAGCTTCAAGTGCTTAAACTACTTTAAAGCAACCCAGGGCCACCAAGGTAACCTGATATAAGTCAGGAACAAAACATTATTGCAAGGATCATTAGCAGGCAGACAGGAGTACCTGTGGTATTAACTACTGCAGTCTCTCTCTTATATATATCATTATTTTGAGTAAAATTAAAATTGTAAATTCGAAAGTGTCTGTATCTGTCTGTGTCTAGAAAAGGAGATAGTTTATTATAAAAAACAATTTGACTTAGGTACATTTATGTTTGTCCATTCATGCATGCTCTTATTTGAGAAGGCTTTTAAGGACTTGTTCATTTCATATGTTGATCCTTAGAGATAGTTTAACTCAAACACTTTAGGATCCATTGCTTTGACTTCTACATGTTTCCTCACTTTAAGCTATATTAGAATTGTTTTAAGTCCCGATTATGTTTACACAGCATTATAACATGCATACTGTTACTGCAATCCCACCCATAGAATCGTTGTTTGTTGAAAAACAGAAAAGGTTAGCAATGTGTGGATGTGTTGAGGGAGGCAGGAGGAAGGTGTTTTTACTAAATTTGCCCTTTTCCCCTTTTTGATTGTTCAATAACTGTCTGTCTATCTATATATCTGTCTATTTGGCAAGCGATTGTACAAGATTAGTCCCTACGCCACTTTATGAAATATTTCAGATTAACTAAGCAAATCGCCATGTTTCATATATCGCAACCTGTTTGTTGAGCACCTTCTCCCTGTTTTCTTTTGTTTCTTTCTTTCCTTTTTTTTATTTGTTTCTTATTTTTGCCGATTTGTCAACATTTTTCTTCACATTATAGTTTGTACTTATTACAGCTGTATATATAGATATAGATATACAGAGAGAGAGAGAGAGAATTAAAAGCAAAGAAAGACATTAGTAAACTGCAGTTTGCTGCAGTCTGGGAAAACATAAACACCATTAAGGATGAATAAGGTTAAGGGCTGAACACTGCAGAAGTTGTTAAACCAAGTTCCAGAATAACAGCATATTTGATTATTCTTCTGCATCCGATAGGCGTAAAATAAGTGAAACAAACTAATTTGCTTTTTAATGCCATTATCAGTTTATGATCACATTTAGTCATTTGCGACAAAGGACATATACAACTCCAGTAACGTATCATATTACGCAAAATATTATTGTATACGGAGTCTGTCTGTCTTTCTTTTTGTCTTTCTTTCTCTCTCTCTCGCTCGCTGTGTGTGTGTGTGTGTGTGTGTGTGTGTGTGTGTGTGTGTGTGTGTTTGCTCGCACATATTCGTGTTGATCAGCATGCACGGTTACCTCCAGTTTTATAACTATCGCTGCATAATTCAATACAGGAAGAAGCATATGAAGTAGTTTTGTTTAAAGCCATTTATGCTTCCATTTATGCTACATTAATATATATGGAATGTGCAACTTTCTCTTTCTCTACCAACAGTGAACCACATAAAACAAAAACCTTCTTTGAACCAAGAAGGGACATCAGATATGTAACCAAACTATCAACCTGTGATCATCTTACCGGCATTGTTGTCTTATCAACAAACCCCAAACCAATTGTTATTTCTGAAACATCTCATTTTATTAAAATTCTTATAAAAATGTAGGTTGCCATCCACGCGCTTCTGCTTTGAATTTATTTACAGGATATATTTATATGGACTAGGACATTTTCTGCAACTTGCATTCAACAAATGCCCTGAAGGCATCTATTCATCGAACAATTAGCACAAGTTATTTACAATTGTCAGACTTTGTACATGGCCATAAATATTTAAAACCTTCTTATAAAAAAGAGAATGAAATAAAGTTTACTATATTATTAATGCTTCCGTGCTTGTTTTATATCCAATAACCACATCTCTACAACACACATATACTTTACAGAGTCACAAAAGCATTGGAATTATATTTTTCTGTTTTAAGCAGGAATGCGTTTCTGCTGAAAACCTCGAAAGTGTGGCGCACTGAGATATCAATAAATGAACGGGTTGCTACTTGAGTAACTCAGCCCCAAATTGAAAATGAAAAAAAAAATTCTTCAGTACATTATGGGGTCCTGTATTTTATGGACTGGGAGCATCAGTCTGATGAAAAAGAAAATGAGAAAGTGCATTCACCAAGTCCATTGTTGGGCCTGTACCAGATGATGAGCTGTTGGGTACTGGGGTGTGGTAGCCGAACTGTAATGGGCATTGTATTGCATATGCTGTAGAGACTGGGCTGTGTAAGTGGGGAAGGAGAGACCAGCCTGGAAGGTAGCTGCTGCCAAGTCCTGTGCTTTAAGTGTGTGGCATGGTTTACCATCCCTGACTAAGACGGGCACAGCTACCCGTCGAGGGGACGGGAGTGGAGTCACTTCCATACCTTTTTCTGCTCGAGCCCTCTTCATCTTGTACCTGTGGTTCTGGAACCAGATCTTCACCTGGGTGGGAGTCAGGCGAATTAAACTAGCCAGGTGTTCGCGTTCCGGCGCCGATAAATACCTTTGCTGTCGGAAGCGCCTCTCCAGTTCGTAAGTCTGAGCCTTAGAGAAAAGTACTCTCCTTTTCCGTTTCTTCCCAGAGTCTCCACTGCTTGAAGTTTCTTTCTCGTTGTCTGGGGATTCGTCCGCAGAAGGTTCTGGAGATTTACTGGGCGAATCCTGTTGAGAACTGCTGGTGGATAGTCCATGCACTGGGAAAGAAAATGACTGAAGTGAGATTTCACACTTTGATGGTTTACAACTCAAGTAGTTATTAGTTCGTCAATGAACTGAAACTCAGTACCATATAAAATATTCAGTTCACAACATCGTACTTATTTATAAACTGTCTGATGATTATCTTGATTTTTGAAAGCATGCTAAATGCTACTAATTATTAGTTGTCTTGACGAAAAATGTCATTCATGTGCTGGTAATAAAAATTACTAAAATATAACCTAACCAATTTGGAGTGAAAACAACGAAATTGTTTAGTTTATTCAGAACTTAACTGTCTTAGAAAGGAACGTGGATTGATTTTTAAAACCGTATCAACAATCTAGCCATTGATTATTGTTGGAGTGCCCACATTGTGTTCCTTGTGCAAAATAAGGTGTCTGAGCAGAATTTCTTGCACTTTCTAATCAGTGGTGTGTTTTCTTAAGAAGAAAAGTTTTGCAATTGTATGCTTTTATTAATCAAGCAGATAAATAACTCCATTTGCGCCACACTAAATTGAAACATCAGGGACACAGCATTGTGGCGTTTAAACTGTTTTACTGTTGCAAGTCAAACACACACACACACACACACATTCATTGTATAACTTGCTACTTTATTTCAATTTTGTTAATAAGACAAAATCTTAAACTAGACGACCATAAATATACTTAAGTACTTTTGTAGCAATTAAGTCAATACTTACATGAATAAGGGATTCCCTCAGTACTGGCCAACCACCGTGTATAAGGATTATCACTACTGTCATAAAAAGGGTTCTTCAATGGCAGAGTCTGAGCAGTTTCCAAAGAAGTTTGTCCCAACAGTCCGCGAGTTTTAGCAGGTTCAGTCCCATCAGTATCTTCCTCTGTTCCTTCAGTCAAGGACTCTTCCTCGTCGTTGGTGTCAGGCAGGTCTAGGATGTCTTTGACAGAAAATCCCGTCTTTGTGTTGGTCAGCGACATATTCTGGCCAAATGGAAGCAAGGAAGTTGAAGCACCAGTCTGGCAATCCGCTGTTTCAAAACACACACGTAGAGACACACAATAACAAAACAAAGCAAAAAGTGGTAAAGGACTGGGGAAAATTTAGTCAATATTATAACAAGGTCTGAATCTGATAGAATAAATTCATAGGAGCGTAAAATGCTACTGGCTCCTGAAAAAGAAAGTGGAGGTGTAGGAAGAATGCCAACGTGCCTTTAGTCAGGAAACTGGCTGTTGTACACTGCACAGGGACTGATAGCTGGCACCAAACTAAGCCATTGCTAGGTTGAGGCTCACTTCATATAAAGTTGGTCCTGCACACCCGTGAACCTGCCGAGAAAGAGCAGGAACAACGCCAAAGGTTGGCCACGTGTGGGCGGGTCCTGGGAGTCAAGTGGATGAAGACAGTGTTTGCAGATGGGAAATTGTGGGTTAGGGGGGAGCCTGGAGCCTCCACCATTGGTGCTTCAGCCCATGATGAGAGGGATAACGTGTCAATTAATTACAAAAGCAGGGAGGGCCTTCTTTACACAATATTTACATACAAAGAGCCTCCAAGAAGCCTGAGATGCGGCATACTTGAAAAAGCATTTTTGCAAATTGCTTGTAGAAAAAAAATGTTATGGTTAGATATTTCATCTGATCTTGTGTTCCTTCGTTGAAATGTTTGCAGTAAAATGGGAAATTAGAGCTAAAGGGCAAACAATTGATGTCCGAGCACAGCTAGTTAAAATTATTGGGACTGAAATGAGATGCTATTCACATGGCAAGAGACCAACTTATGTAAACCTGCTGGGTCAATATTGTGGTTGAGGCTTAAGGCTGAGTAGTATAAAATCAACACTTAGTAATTGACTCTTGTTTGTTCCGCCAGAACCTAAACCACATTAAATTAAGCCCTACTTCAACCACACTTTGTCTGCTGAGAGTACACCCTGGATTCCCACTTGCTATTTAAATACGATATAACACAATTGCCTCCTGCCAAATGTTCAGCTAAAGTCTCTGGCTACCTTGTACTATGGACTCAAACCACTGTTTAGACCTTTGCTTAAACTTACACAATATACTGTTAGGTGCATTTACACCACATTTCTGTATTTCATTACTGTCTGACATGTGGCAACGTCATTATGGTGCTTATGAAGTTCTAAGCAGAAATGCCTGACAGGCAGCTATTACATTACATTAGAGGGGTAGAAGGCTGATTTATTAGAAACATTTTCCACATCAGAAACAAGTATTCGGTGTTGCAGTATTCGAGATTATGCAAATTTCAGTCACTTTTTTTTTTCATTAAAAGTTTTGAAGTTTTGTTTAAGAAGAAGGATGGTGTGACTGACTGAAAAGATAGAAAAATCCGTATATTTTGCAAGAAATTCGGTGGTAAGGAAATGGTGAAGTCAGTTACTATACGATTAATAACTAAGATGATGCATTTGTCGATTATTTTTCATCCAGTAATTAAACCCACATAGTGCGACCCCCCCACATATGATCTCATATTGAAATGCTTTTGAAAAGTTGAAACCCCTTATTTCTCATTGTATCAGTGGGAGTAAGAATCTGCCTGAAGAAAACATTTTTTAATTTTTTTATTGTATTTGGTATTGGGTAGAGTTTACAAAAAAAAAAAAAAAAAAAAAAACTAACTTAACTACTCCTTGTGAAATGCAATGTAAAACATATAGCCGTAGCTAATATACAGCAAATACTGATGTCATTTTTCTGCTAAGGAAATCAAAAATTCCTGATTTGCTGGCTAATGCAACTCTGAGGTGCTGATAAAAGGCAGTGGGATTTGGGATTGTTGATCAGTTTATTTTTTCACCATCCTCTGTCCCTGTTTGCCTCCCATCTCGTATGTGATTTGGGTGACAATGGTGTCGGTTTGAGCGAGCCCTGTGCGCTTCCTGGGTGGTCGGACCCGGGCAAACACAAATACAAACCGATTGCTAAGCTGCGGACAATAGGCGAAATGTAGACAAATGTCCGGCTCCTGTTGGATGCCTTTGTCCGAGCTCAGTTTTTGCATTTATTTCAGTGGCGAAATAATGGGTGATTGACGCCCTCGTACAATGTGTTCTAACTGTTTGGAATAAATCTGAGGTTGTTCCTAGTTGTCATGGCATTCAACCGCTTTCAATGGACTATCTCTTCATTCATTTCGGAATCCTTCCACAATATTAAGGGAAACTCCTTAAGGCTGATGCCCCCACCCCCGCCCTTTACTCCAGACTCTTGGTTGGGAGCCGATTAACTATTTCGTAAATATACAACCACCTAACATAAGATTGCAAACACAGGGTAATATATAAGTTTAAAGTATAACAAGCATTTGTAATTTCCCCTTGTTCTTTGTAGTCATTACAACCTATTTTCAACATGGCTATTAGTAACACAAATATTCATTTAATTAGTAGGAACAAATGCTTTGGTTTCTCAATGTAAAGACCATTTTATTTATACATACATATATATTTTTTCACAAGTGCAGTCGGCTGCCAAGACTCAGGGGAAATCATTATTAACACCACACATGAACATCTTGCATTTTAAAGCGAGTCTTCACTGTCCAAGGAATGTTTTGTCTGGCATACATCTGGACTTAGCGGCCCAGGCAGAAACACAACCTTCAGATTTCGGTGGAATGCCATACATCACCTGGAAAGAGTTGCAGAGCCACCTAAGGAGCTTTCAGCCGAATTGCATTCTGGGAGCTGTCGTCTACAAGTACTTGAAATCATTATTCATTTTCTTGAGAAATTGCATTGCTTTTTTAACGGGACGGGAAGAAGGCAAGATGTTGAAGGTAAATATTACGTCCAATGCTCAAAACAAACGTTATTTTTTTAAACTGAGGACATTGTATTAAGGTCTGCTTCCGTACACCGGCTCCCACATTTAAAATATTATTAATTATGCTGCTTAAAAAGCTATGTTTGTCCAGGAACAAGAAGTCGCCGACTGAACCTGTTGCTATCATAGGAGATTCAAGTCTTCAGTTGTGCGATGAACATGTACGCAACTAAGCACCACTTGCTTTGATTACCTGGTAGGTAAATATTTTCCTAAGGGAACTGCAAAGCTTCTGCAGAATTAATCATGCTGCAGTCAGAGAGTGCTGACAATGGTCCATTGAAATCACAGAGAGTAAACACAGTGGATTGGGGCCAGCATTCTCTATTGTACAGGACGGCCACACGCTATAGCAATTTCCAACAGACAGACAACTCTTGCTGTGCCAAATCGAGCAAATGTACAAGCGTTTCACCTATATGCTTTATCGCATAATAGACGGCATTGAATTCTGCCCAATAACTAGCACCGATTGTAAATTATCGTTAACTAGGCAAATTCAGGCTTTCTGCTATTTTCTCTTATAATGCGTGCACATATGTGTGTTTGTGCATATAACAGATGGGACAGATAGTCTAAAATGTGCACCCATTGAAAATAATCGGTAATGGTAGTGTGTGTGTGTGTGTGTGTGTGTGTGTGTGTGTATTCATATATAGAGATGGTAGGTAAATATAAGTATGTCCACACTTCCTTCTGTGATTCCTCTCCTTTCAATAATCATTACTAACCCCCTCCCTTTTTACTTTTTTGTTGTTTAAAACCAGCTATATTCATTTATTTTCCAACAAATAATACCTTTCTATATCTAGACACCTGGCCTAATGTCATAGTATATCTTTTAGTTAACTAAATATTGCATTATATAGAAGATGGAATCCAATGGAAGCAAGAAAAAAAGCGAAAAAAAAAACCTACCAAAATGGTAGCACTGCAACTTGAGGGTTACTGCAAGGTTTAAGTTTGCTCCTGTTCCAAGAGCCTAGTCTTGTTACATTGCAATAACTTTTATTAAACTGACATTAAGGAAAAACTGGATAAGTGATCTTCATAAAAATCGTAGTCCTTGTTGAAGAGAATTATGGGGTGTAGAGTTATATGAACAATCAAATACGAGGCTGAAAGGAGAGGTAAATGTGCACAAGATAAGTGGCTGTACTTCAGTTGAAGTGCTCTCCTGTTTTATTCACCTGTTTACTTTTACAGGTAGCTCAGAGACAAACAATTTGTCTTTTCACTTTTTAATGAGGCCTTCTTTTCTCCGTGAGTTACTCTACTTTTTTCTTGTGGTGTAAAGTGTTAAAATAGAGGGGTTGGTAGTGTCAATTAACACGAGCCACAAGGAATGGTTTTAAAGTCATTCAACCAGAATCAGTCACAACGCTTTTGTACCGTTCCGGTCCTTTATAACCTGACAGTGGTAACATTTTGCTAGGCTTGGAAGAGACTTAGAAGTGACAGCAAAAGAAATAGCTGGAGACTATACTGCAACCCATTGCTTCTCCTAAATCCAAACACATTTGAAGGGGGTCGTTTAATTCACTCAGTGACAGAAACAATGAAATGAACACTGAATGTGCGTGTAACGGTAACACATATGTTTCCACAACTTAATACGTATGTATTAAAAGTAATTTCATACTTTTATGATGCCAGCACTTGCCTTTAAAACCATACAGTTTTATCAAGCTATGAAGGATTTGTTCATTTTCAGTCTATGCGTATATATTGTATAACTTATATTAAGTGCCATTGAACAGGAAACCGAAATACGTTGAATGCCAGGCAATCTGAAATTACTGGAGGTAACATTGCTCGAAATGGGTATTTTATAAGCAATGCTATAAGCTCACCCCCTTCCTGGTGCATACCCATGCATTGTATTTATGTGCATATTAAATTGTTCTGACTATGGTTGCAGGCTACTATGACTTTCAGATGCAGCTGGATTAGGCGAACAATCTCAAAATGGATGGAGTTAACCCCCAAACACCAAATTGAGAGTTAACATTATACAGCAATTCCAAATATAGGAATAATTTCAGGAGGACTGGGGCCACAGTGGTGTCTATAATTACCAATCTGCGTTTCATACACAGGGAAAACATGGATTATTTTAGATGTTATACATGTCTTTATTCCAAGTAACGTTTTGTGTGTGTAATTAGACCTTCGTTTGGTTCAGAAATACCACGAGGCAACGGTGATAATTAAAATCTGCATTATATCGTCATCAGCAGACATTTGGATTTATGCGTTCATTAATGACGTCACATGGGAATGTCGTTCTACCTCACTGCTTTGCTTAATTGCAGCTCGTGCCCACTTTCAGAGTTAATTTCTTAGTCTCTTGACTGAGTCCAGCAAAGTTTTTTTTCAACTAAAGTTTTTTTTTTAATTATCCACAGATTTATAACAGTCTACAGACTGACTGTGGTCTAAATATAAGAATTTCGTCAGGACGCTTTCTGTTTCATATGTAATTGGCAGACAAAAATGATGGCTGCTTTTATCTGTTACATGAAATACAGTAATCTTTTGTTCTTTGTATCAGTTTCACTCAAATGTTAAAATATACCCGGATTTCTGTTTTTTTGACGGCGTACAGACTTCTTTTCTTTATGTTCTAAAGTTTATTATGATTGAAACGTTATTGTCTTTTACGACATTATGGCATTGCGTTAGGATGGGAAATAAGGCTTGACAATTTCCACACGTCCACATTTGGAAATTTTTAATTGCCTCCGCTCATATAAAAGCAACACGAAGCAATGTGCTCGGTGTCATTTACGAGTTAGTTTTTTTCTAGCTATCATTTGTTTATTTAGTGATTTTGAGAAGATATACATATATATATATACATATAGTGTGTGCGTGTGTCAAGTAACTACATCGTGACTGATGGCAAATTAAAATTATGTGGATAATGTGTTGTCAGCCAAGAAGCGTGCTGAGAGTGTCCTGATACATTTGCCTTAAATGCAATAGATAGAATATATTTTTAAAGTTGACACTAGCTCTATTTATTTCAGATCTAAAAATGGGGGATGGGAAGGAAAACAGGCAAGCACATGTCCTCCTTCGACTAAATGGCCCATTCATCCATTACCCGACAGCAGGCTTTATCCATAACGGGGTGGCCGGGAAGCGGGGGATTTACAATTACGCTTTTATTTAGATATTGTTGTTAAAAAACGGTGTTATTTTGTTTTAAGTTCTACTCCAGAATAATTTCTGGTGCCTGGCTACTCAAGTCTGCCACTGGATATGCTAGTTATTCTTTATCAAGTCATTAACTTCAAAGGTAGGCTTGAGTCTTTCCACCTCCAATCTGCTCTTGCGTTATTAATTATTGTTTATTAATTCATTAACTTGGAAGGCAGGGTTGTATATCTCTTAACTTTTTAGCACGAGAATTCTGGGCGAAGCAAAAACAAGGGTGAGGGGTGACTAAGGCCCCAAATCTGGGACAACTTTTAAATATTGCTGTTCTAAACTTAGACTGTTGTTGAAATAATAGCTTTTGCGTTAGCATGCATTATCTGAAAATTAGGAAGCGTGAAATCCAAACGGCTGTCATTATTTAGTGAAATCAGTTTTCAGTGATTTACCAGAAAACCGCAGATTTTATGATTAACAGACCAAAAATATAAGGCAAAAAAATATAGGCATTCTGCGAAATTCCGGACAGGTGAAGGTAAGGGCTGATCCTTTACATCTACAGTCCAGAGTCAAGGCAACGAGGCACAGAATACAAAAGCCTAGCCACATAACATTTTCAGATTCCATTTACAAGCATAATACAGATTGTGTAGGTAGTCTGACACACGCGTTGATGATAGCCATGTGGCAGTATCAGGGGTGTAGCCAGAAATTTACATTATGTATTGAATCCTAATGTTGTTGCCCCCATCACCCACCAATCATTTTAAAAACATACTCAACCCAGAAAATGTTACCCCCAGGAAGGGGACACGTTATTTTCTACTGTTATCATCTATACCCATAAAAATGTTTTAGAGGCGTATTCCTTTACAAGCATTCTTTGTATAATTCTGTGCTGTGAATATTAAATTACACAGTTTTCAACATGATGTGCTTTTTGAGTGCTGACGTTTCCAAGAGATGTACCTAAAACATGTACTCATTTGAGTACACCGAGTATGCCTAGCTGCACACCTGGGCAGTATAATATCTTAATATTGACTAGGTTGTATCGGAAAGTAAGACTGAAATAAGGGTGAGCTGCTTAGGTGGGCAGACTGCAGATATATATATATATATATATATATATATATATATATATATATATATATATATATATATATATCAAGAGTGGTACTAGCTGGTGAAAATGGACAATGACATGTCTAAGTCTGTAGGGGAGTTGTGATGCTAAAAACACCTTGATAAGGGTAATGGTGTCCAGTAATGGATAGGGCGAGCCTCTGCGAACATCGCTGGGCCTTGGGTGGGAAGCCAATTTTGTAGGAGGCAGTCGTATGCCTGGGGACAGACAGGTTGTTTTGTGAAAGCCCAGAAAAGCATAGTTTAGGTGCAGTAGTGGGTGCGTACAGCGTATGCGTAAGTGTAAGGTATAGTTGTTTGAACAACAAGGAGCAAAAATAAGTCTAAATGCTCTGACAGAATATCAGTTACTTTACCCCTTTCTGGGTGTTACCATGGCATGCTTCTGTAATGAAGAAGGTCTTAAAGGGAAAAAGAAGTCATATTTGCTATTCTATTATTTGCTTTCACTATCAGTTATCTACAAGATGACGACCATTTAAGTTGTGTTTTAGCGGGCCTGGACCAGCAAGGAAGGTTAAACTATTTGTTAGCTCATGGGCACTTAATGTTAGTGTGACTACCGCAGGACCATACCTCTCAAGTGTACCTCATTACTAGGAATGCTCCTCATTTTGAGTCTTAAAAAGTCACGTTCCTCATTGTTCCACGTTGAAAGGGTTTGGCACACATTCAGTGATATGAACTTTTTAACCGATATACTTTGGTAAATAACATTGAATCATATACATTCATTAAAATATTTCTGTAAGTATAAAGTAACATTTTTAATCATCCTGTGAACTTTCTAGTCGATGCTGTTAGTAAGCTGTTAGCAGAGTCCCACCTCTTGTTAGTTTTTCCGCATTATGATCTGAAGTGTTCCACATTCTGAAGACTGAAGCTTGAGGGCTCTGTTCAGGATCAATAATAGGATGTGCCTTCTCCCAGTAAATTATTCATTTATTTTAAGCTAGGCAAATGTCAGGTAGAGCAAGGTCCTGCCCAAGCCGTTTTCTCTATCAGAATGGTTCATGACTCCCTCTCAGTGTGATGTACTTTTAAGGCAATACATGCGAATTATCTGACAGATACATAAGTATTTCTATTAGTTTCTCAAGAAAATCAACAGGGTCTGTTTTGCTGTTACACGCAAGGCTTGCAGGAGGTCGAGATCACAGAGTTCTTTTGAGTGCAGTGGCCTACGGTGGCACATTACAAACGTATGCTTTCGATCCTGGATCTAGACTGGCTACCATGGGGAATTACCTATGTAATATTCCAGTCCATCCCACACAGGCTGTCATGGACTGACGGACAGCAAAGGCTGTCGATGTTGTTTGAAGAAGGCTTGTGGTCTTGTCTGCTAAATTATGAAATGTCCGAAAGACCTACCATACCGCTCAGCCTCCGAACACTAAAAATCATAGCAAGGGATCATAACTATGAACACTTTCTTATTTCTAACAACAAAAGTTATTCTAATACCATGCCCCGTAAATTGTCGTGGAGAACTTTGCAAAAGCTTCGTTTATTTATTTAATAAGATACACCCGCACAGCCAGGCCCAACCTTATGATGAAATCAATAAATCTAGGCAAAGTAAGCCTACATTTGAGGGCTAAAACCATAGCACTGAGTTTGAATCTTAGCAGATGAGGGGAATAATATTCGCACGTTCTGGTGAAGTATGCTCTAAACACTTGTTGAAAAATCACGGCGTGTTTTATCCTCCTGAGAAAGGCCTCCCCTGTTCGTTTTCTAGAATTTCCTCAGAACTTAATATACAAGACAAAACTTGTTCAGTTACAGTCACTGAAATAAGAAAGACTATATGCTTGGTATCTATCTATCAGGAGACTTGTTATCCTTGATTTATCCAACTTCTGGCATATGTTCTTTGCTGTTAGTTTAATTCTCTTATCTACGTCCAGATGGTTGTTATACTACCTATGGATGCAAGGACACTTGCTTCATGTTTTAGAAACAGTGTTTTACCAACCTTGCACAAACTTTTCGTTGTACTGCTCTTGAGCTGTTTTTTGCAGGAGTTTGTTCCATTTATGCATACATTTTGCTCTGTAATAACTTAGTTTTCTGCGCTGTAAATAAACCAAGTTTCGTGGTTACAACAAAGGCCAGAGAAAAATGTAAAAGGTTAAGCTGCGGATTACATCAAGTATCTTCTTTCAATCAAATGTTAAGTCCCCACATGCACTACAGATCAAACCACGTGCTGTATTAGCTGGCTGTATTTCATAGGTGTTCCTTTATACTAAGAAATCTGAGTATGAGTATTTTTCCTAATTATAACACCAAGGCGGTTAACAATAATAATAATAATAATAATAATAATAATAATAATAATAATAATAATAATAATAATAACCCAAGTCCTTCGAGCTTCTAGTGTGCAGCTATTTTAAGGGGGGGGGGGGTCATCTGTTGCATCAGACTGGCTGCCCAACCCGATGGTGGAACAAAACAGTAAAGCACACAGTTTACATTTCATTTGTTCTTCAAATGGAAGCATAGCTAATATCTATCAAGGCAGAAAGAATTTAAAGTAGCTATTTGTAACTGCAATAGCAAAATACTTTTGCAGCGGATGCATTGGAAAAATATCTTTGTTTTAACAGACTTACGTCTTAATCATGTTTACAATTCTATTTTTTTATATATTTACATTTTGTTAAGCGCTTCAGGCCCATTTTCAGTAAAGGTCCAAACATAGCTCTCAATCTTCCATTCCCAAAATGGAAACACCAGCCCTCATAATGTGGAACAAATGGCAAAATGTGGAAAATTTTCTAACAACTTCAACAATGAATGTCATAGGATGGTTAAAATATGCTGGTTTTACTTATAAAAAAGATCTTTTAATGAATTAACATGGTTCATTTCTATTTACCATGGGTATCAGTTAAAAAAAATCCTAACACAGAATGTGTGTTTGACCCTTTCAATATGGAAGTTCGAGGAACACGAACTTTTCAAGACCTGAAATGAGATACATTCCTCGTAATGAGCTACACTTGAGAGGTATGGGCCCAAGAGCACTAGTAGCTTACAAGGTGTCCCGCAGTGCCAGTAAGCAAAGGGTGAAACCCAGTAACAAACAGTCTCAGCTTTAATTCTAACATTAAGCTGTCAAACTATTTAAGGAAGGTGGGAAATGCAGGCTGTAGCGAGAACATGGAGATGTGTCATCTTCACACCTTAAGGATGGCAATGGCAATAAATTATTATGCCACAAGTTAATACCGTGCAACCACAGACAATTATCTCCTTTAATTTATACAGATTCAGTCATGGGATTTTACTAATTTAAGTCAGGTATGACCTGGGTGGTAGAAGAATGTTTTCCTTTACTCCGGCAACTTCTGTTATTTACCCCATTAACCCTTTGTATATTTTCAAGAGGTCTGAGACGTCAAATGGGTATGACTTGCTGCTACCAAAATATCTTGCCCTATGAAGTAAGTGTGTGCATTTGCAACTGATAGTAGGGATGCATATGTGAAAACTACCAAAACGTGCGTGTGTGTGTTTTGGTTTATGGGTGTGTTGGGAGGGGTCATTGCCAAGTATAAAGCAACAACAACCCCCTAATTCGTTTCAGACACTATCACAACCAATGGGCGCATGATCAGTTAATATGACAGCTCAGCAGAAAATGAAAAGGCAACAATCTGGTCTTTAATACAAAAAGGTCTATTCTGCATGTTCAAACCTATTTAGTCTAATACCTATAGTTCTTCTTGCATTATTTTATTAGTGAGCGATTGTTTGGGGTATCGTAACACAGTACACATTGTCAACATTAATAAAAACAGCCATTTTAAACTGCTTGCAGGTATGCCCATCAGAATCCAAGTGCTCCTAAGAAAAGCAGAAGATCATTTTGGTAGTGAAAGGGCTGCTCAGAAATGTAACTGAGATTCCTACTAGCGCTAAACAGGTGAGAAGTATTGGTAATAGTGGTGTTCCACAGCTAAGCAAGAAATCCAACTTTCAAAAAGACGTATTTTCAGTCTATAATTATGAAATGTATATGCTGACATCAGCAGGTAAAACAAGACAGCATTTGTTCCTTGGGTCCAACCGTGTTAGTGGCAATAAATGCGACCCAGATGATGCAGTTTTATGTTGCACTTTTAAACACCATTACACTGTATCATTCTTGGTATGGATATATAATATCTTATGTTGGTAGTTTCACCAGAGCTTTTAAAACATATCTATTTATTTTTTTAGACTCTTCACATGTCTCCTTTGTAAAAAAATGCATTTTCTGCTTCTTATGCGATCGAATCACCAAAAATTAAAAATGACAGACTATAACTGCATTTCAGAATTTTGAAAAAGACAACAACATTTGAAAGCTGATTGTAAAGCTTGTAATCATATTTGGAGAACACAAAGCGATGTCAGATCCATTTTAATGTATCATAAAGCCAGTTAAATATATACTTGTCCTAAAGCAAGTATTACTCCTTGAGGGCGGTATTTTAAATGAGATCTTCTGTTTTTTTGAAACTTTGATATAATGTGCCGAAACACAGAAAGTCTGATAAAACAGCAGTAATCGTAAGTAATAAAAAGAGAAAATCTCCAGAGGAGGCGATTCCTAATATGATTTAGGATTTGCAGTGTTTAATCAGTGACTTCCAGCGTTTTGTGTTGCCTTGGGGCTCAGTGTTAAGTATTCTGACAGCAGAACAGTAATTGCCTTAAAGGCAGAATAGTTAAAGCCCGGTAAGGTAACATGATAAAGGAACTTACAATAAGAAAGCAGTAATATGCGTTAACATTAAGAGGCAGTTTGAGGTTTAATTAATTGAGACTGAGAATTAGCCATTTGCAGAAAAAAAAGGAGTCCAGCCAGGGGTTGCCTTAGGGCTTTTCATTAATTTTAAATCAGTTATGTTTTATTAGAAGGAAAATGCACAATACATCCCCTCCAGGAATTCATTTGGCTTTATTCATTCTTTCTCTGCAGTGATGAAACAAGGTTGGGTTAAGATCAAAATTGCTGATCTGTCTTTAACACATCCTTCATATCCCATTGATAAACGTTAGCACCAGCAAGCAAACCCAGGTTGTCAATCTTCAAAACGAACACTTGCAAGCACACACTTTTCCTTTGTAGAATTTCATGTTGTTATTTTGCATCCAGTATGGCAAGCGTGGAAGAAGCAATCTGAGCATATTCAGTGGGTACTGTAATCTCTAGTAAATAAACACTTCAGGTTCAAAAGGACACTCAGCCATAGACGTCAAACAATTAACGCCAAGTACCAGAAAGTGATTTACCGAAAAAAAAGCTTATTGAAAGCCAGGAACACTTTAAGCAAACATTATAATAATGACAGGGTTACGTTTAATACAACTGCTACTATTATTATTATTACTACTGCTACTGTTAATAGCAACAGCAACATATCTGTTTAGGCAGTAAGGGAGAACATAATAAACGAAAATGTACCAATAACAGAAGCGAGAGCCCTTACTACCTAACAGGTTCAACAGGATTTAAAGTGAGATATCTAATGCAAAATGTACGCATGTTTATAGGCAAATAAGTGTGAAGAAAGGGGGAGATGGACATACAAGTCTGCATTTGTCTCGGCATTTATAAAGCAGTGGTGAACTCTGCTGACTAAGAACTGTAATTATTTAATTGTAAGAAACAATGACGCTTGGAAGATCAGTTATACTACAGATACCCACCAACATTGCAGGGCCAATTTCTCTACATTTTATTCCAAAGCCGTTTACTACTAAATTAGGATCCTATTTCAATTGTCTTCCTTAAAATAAGATTTTCGTCTACCCTCTTTCAATGATAATATCTACTAGGAAAACGACTTTGCGTTCTAGTTTTGGTGCATTCAACACATCTAAATTAATTTATGAAAAGTTGAAAAAGTGAAAGTGAATTCATTGTAAACTCTTGATTTTCTACTGCAACTTTAATACTGCCTACTTTTGTCGTATTTTTACATGCCAGATCGTATACTTTAGTCTGTTTTCCTATTGGAAATGAATACTGAGCAATGCATTGTTATACACCACACACACGCACACACACACGGTTGTCAGCATATGTGTATGGATTTTTTTCTCTCCTGACAATATTACTGTAATATTCCAACTAAGTTGTTATTTGAATCCAGCAGCTAAAAGAAGCTGGACGGGATACCGAGTTGTTCACGTTCCCCTAAGTTTTAGTTTGGTGGGATTGTTATTTTTTCCGGATATAAGTGGCCTTTTCTACAGTCCCATACTTTAGTTAATCTATGGTAGGGAAATCTGTATGGATTGCCTATGCTACCTTTGTTCACGTCTAGTCAAACTTTAACTTGGACTTTCTGGAGTGCTAAGTGCCTATGTTATAAAAGTCTGAACTGCTCTTACTGGGCTGTAAAACAAGACTCAACACCTGCTCTTAGGAAGAGCACTTATTGCTGAATATACAAATGAATGTGTAATCACCCTTACAGAAGCACACAATAACTGCATATCTTCCACTGGGAAATTCAACTCTGAGTTGTGCTTCGCAGTTATAGAGTTCGATGTTCCAAAATAACAAAAGTTCTATAGCGTCTGCAATTGAAAAATTACGTTGCACTTTTAGTTTGCTACTGCTTTTATATTTTAAACAGCTCAGTTCTCCCAAATTGCATTAAATGTTACAGGACAATGTTTAACAGTTGATACTGCAACATTCTGTAAAACGTACTCATCTACTGAAAACAAAATCATTGTTTTTAACCTTTAAATAGAAGTGTAGTTTACAGATGCTCATTGCAAGCTTTAATAAAATTAAATCGAACCCTCACCTGGTGAAGGCGTCGAGGGGCTACTTGGTGCTGCCAGTTTGATAGGCTCGATTGACTGAAGAGACTTTAATGAGGTACCTCCCGATGGCAGTCAGAACTCGACAATGCACAGATAAGGCTGATGGGCTTTATATACACACAAAGCGAGGTTCCTCTCCTCATGTTGCTCAAGTACGTTTGCATAGCTGCCAAAAGTAGCCCTGCATCTCATCCCTCTCTCACTTAACACCGCACTGTTTGTTTTCCTACTCTCTGACGTGGGCTAAAATATTGGCCATATGTTCACCGGCAATAAACTGGTTATAAGTGCAAACACCTTTTTTCCTCTCTGATGGCAGCCTGTACGTGCAGTTGTAAGTATGTTACGTGAATCAAAACAGAAACGAAACAGGGTGCAAAACCCATGCGCGACACTCTCTTCCATAGTTGCAACGAGCGGAGAGACACAAAACTTTAAATCTCGAGCATCCTGCACGCGCTCTTTGTCCTTGTTTTTGCTGGGCGTATTTATTTATCATTAGTGTGGTTTGCACATATAAATGGTTGTGTTACCAAGAAACAGCTGGACCAGATTACCAGATGTACATGTTCTCTGGAGGTGATCTCTCCAATTTACTTGATGTACTGAGACACCACCACTTAACACTAACAACCTATACCTCTTTGGAGAACTCAGCAGTGAACAGCATTGCTACTAGAACTCCAGGCCCACTCAAAAATTGTTACATAAAATAGGCACTGAGTGTCCCGAGACAGCAGTGCTGTCATTAATAGGTGGGTTAGCCTGGGGTACAGCAACCGGAAGTAAATATTTGTATAGACGGTTCTTGAGTACACTGTTTCTGACAGAAAGCTGGACCTAAATGTTTGCAGAAAGGACAAAAAAGGTGTAGGCAGAAGTACAGCTGTTGTAGGCGTGTAAGAAACTTAATTACAAGCGTTGTTTCAGCCTTTGCAAAGAGTTTGGGATATCAACGACCAGCAAGGTTCAGGGAATGGTGTGTGTGTGTGTGTGCGCGCGCGCGCGCGCAAGAAAAGGATCAACTCATGCAGGGGTGTAGCCAGAAATTTTATATTTTGCACTCTTACATTATTACGCTGTTGCCCTATGGACAATATGTCATTAAAAATGTACTCAACTCTCAAAATGTTGCCCCTAGGCACTTCAGAAAGGGGACAATTTATTTTCAATTGTTGTCACTTGTAACCCACAAAAACACTATTCCAGAGGTACATTCTTCTTGAAAGCATGTTTTGGATAGAACTGTACAGTAGACAATCGTCCAGTCAGTTCTAAATATCATGTACTGTTTGTAAAGTTTCTGAGTGATTCTTAGAAAAAATGTACTCACTTGAGTACAGTGAGTATGCCTAGCTGCATCCTTGAACACACGGTAAGGCAGGTACTTCATGCAACTTGGCGACGCAGCTGGTGTTGGTAGGGGCATGGTGATGAACTCGTATTTTTTTAAATGAGACAATTACACAAAATGTTTGCCATCAGGTGGTGGTTAATGTTTGGCTGATGCAGTCTCCTGTAACTTTCTGTTTGTGTATGCATTTTGCTTTGGAGCGCAAGAATAAGCGAGGCTGATGTTTGTACTTCAATACATCTAATTAACAAAATGCAGTTCCAAACTTCTACTTCTTTATCGGTAAAAAAGTCACAGTTTTTCGCTCTGGAGAAGAAGCACATTTTCTGCTAAAATATTAGCAAACTCATTGGGCAAGGTTGCGACTTGATTGACTGGGCAGGGAGGAAAATTATTTTTCTGTCTGCTGGTGGGACACATGAAGACCAAAGGGAAAAATGTAATAAAGTGCAAAGTAAAGCTCCGATACAGTTTGCTATTTCTGGGACGCCTTTTGTTTGGCATTTACTTTTCTGAAGTAAAAGCCAATACAAAGGGCTTTGGATGACTCAGTTTGCAGATGATTGTAAGCTAGGAGCAATCATTGAATCTCAGAATGACTTAGCCATCCTACAGAAAGGTTTGTCCCAAATAAATAACAGATGTCAAAATCATGGACTGAAACTAAATGTAAAAAAATGTATTATTGTAACCTTTGGGAAGTCATCTACCCCGGGGGGAACTATCGCATTGATAATACACCCCTAAGAGTTGACCAAGTTATTCTGGATTTGGGAACTTATGTGGACAGTGACCTAACTTTTGACCAACATGTGTCCATTGTTTTAAGAAAGTCCTTCTATATTACATAGCTTGTAAACAAAAGTATTGTGTCTAGATCCAGAGATGTCATTGTCCCCCTTTACTCAGCCCTCTTTGGGCCAGTCATTAAATATAATGCCCCTTTGGCATATATCTGTCCAGATACATGCAATAACTGGAATGTCTGCAGAGATACCTTACTGAAAGGATACAAGTTCTAAACAACATGTCCTACATCAACTGTCTCAAAGCTCTGTCACTATACTTAGTATCCTACAGACTGCTAAGAAGTGACCTGCGTCTGGCATGCAAGGCATCTTCTGACTCATTACTGATGGATTTACTAAATGTCAGCAGATCAAATGGCATCTGAAATAGTGGTCTAGGGATCTAAACCTCTTCTGCAACATCAATAGAATGGTTTGGAGTGACAGGTATGTCTCGCAGAGGATACTACTCCTCTGGAACAGACTCTCTATCTACATAACACAAAGTTCATCCCTGTCCATATTCAAGTGCAACTTAGATCTATGAATGTGCAACAGAAAATTTACCCCAGGACTGTCTCCTACACTAGTAATGGACAGAAACAGCTCCTAAATGCTTTACCCCATGCTAATTATATATCGTATGATCCAGTTATTATCATTAGGAGTAATATATAATTACTGCCCATGCCATGGTCAGTAATATACAATTGCTGACCATGGGATGGATAAGGCCAATCTATATCCTAATGGGATAGGTTATTTTGAGCATAAAAAGGAAAACTGGCTTGGCTTAAAATGGCAGACAAGGGCAGCTAGACTAGTACCTAGCTACAAACCGATTAAAAAATACATCTTACTGGAATTTACAAAAGGAATTGTACAGTGTGTCAAAACAGGTTGAGAAAAGGTCTTAATCAACTAGTTAAAATGAGTAGAGGAATAGTGTGTGTGTGTGTGTGTGTGTGTGTGTGTGTGAATAATTCCTTTGGCAGGGAAAATCATATATTCAGATTAAGTAAATAATTTTACATCTGCTGTAATGACAGACACTAACCTTAGCCCCTTTCACGCACATACTATCCCTGAGAAATGTATCCTTTTTGTTGGGGTACATAACCTTTAAATGAGAAAAGGTCACATATATATAATACCCCCATTTTCTCAGAGACATGTACTGCACATGCCCTAGCAAGCCATTTTACTGATCATTTAAAAATGAACACGTAAGTGACCTCTGAGTTCAGTATAGATCCTACCCATAAAAAAGTCTCTAAATGCCTGATACCTTAATGAGAAGAAAATGGAAGACGTGATAGTCACATTAACATCTTTCACCTTGCTATTGTCAGATGCATGCACTGTTCCCTGACAAGCTATGTTAATGATAATTTGATAATGATAATGTAATTACCCTGTGCTGTAACACACAGTTTGCTTCCCAGATGCCCCAGAAAGGATAAACATCTTTTATGTACCCCTCTGATAATAGCACAGGCTGAAAGTGAAGAAAATAAATTAAGAAATGAGTATCATAATATATTTTAACTTGTTTCTCTCATATGTATATTTGCTAGCATGCCTCTTTGCCCTACCCTCAAAAGATAGTCACCATCTGTGTACCACCCCCGATGTTAGCATATGTTCAAAGTGAAAGAAACAGGACCAGAATAATGTATTCAAACTTGTTTCCCATGGAAAGCATACTGTCCGGGGAAAGCCATATAATGATTACTCAGCAGTGATCACATCTGCCTTGTGATTACTGATGCAGCCTGCCTCTTTACCTTTCAAAAAAGCTATTTTCTGTATATGTTTATGATGTTAGATGGAGATGAAAGTACTCTTGGCTCTATAGCATGGATGGATAAAACCCTGACTGTGACCCAGACAACTTGCAGCTCAGGTCCTGGAAGAGTTGAGGTGGGAGGTAGAGATGTGTGACCAGAAAGGTGAGATTCAGTGACTTCTGTTTGGTATGTCTGTCACCAGAGGCAAAATAGCACTGTCTGAAGCAAGAGTCAGGATGGGTTGGGTTGTGGGCAAAGCCACACATGTCTGTAATAGTATATCTTGTGGGGTGCATGCGTAGGAGTGTCCCTGCTGTGATATTTGTACTCACATTGCCAACAGGATTATGGGCCAGGAAAAAAACGCACATGCACACACACACACACACACACACACACACACACACACACACACACACACACACACACACACACACACACACACACACACACACACACACACACACACACACACACACACACACACACCACCCCTACCCCTCCCAAAAATAGTTATGGTGTGTACCAACATTGTTTGCCAACAGTATTTATTTGTGAAGAAAGTGAAGGAACTAATAACAACAATGTGTTTCATCTTCTTGCTCATACACTGCCACTAACCAGGCAAGCTATTTGATCATTCTAGAGTGATTTTGTTTTCATGTGCTCCCCCCCAAATGTATCCACCCTATGTTCTTCTCTGTGTACCCCTCTTGTATTAGAGTAGGATGAGAGTGAAAGAACAATGGCCACAGTAATGTATTTCAGCTTGCTCAAATACATACACTGTCCTAATCTCCAAGCAAGATACAGAGAAGATCTTGTGTCTCTTCCCCTCCCCAAAATACCTTATGCTGCCTTGTGCATAACTGTATAAACTTCAAACCCACTTTAACTTTAAAAGTAAACAACAAAGCAGTATGTGTAATATAACAGCTGTTGATACAAACCTATATAGATGCTGTACAGAATCTGGTGCAGATATAATGAATCTGACACAACTTCACTCAGAAATGAAAAATCAGTCAACAGTAAGTTCATTTATTCAAAACTGGACAGTATATTCTTTTTCAAGTTCTCTGGTCTATGCTGAGAGTTATGGAAAAAAACACAGCCATTCTTGGTGTAGTTTCTTGTGGAAAAAGGTCAGAAGACAGCACTTTATATGGCAGCATCTTGCAATTTCCTCAGAAAGTATTTGTCATGGGAGTGTCTCACTTCTGTTTGCTTATTTGTTGTACCAGAATCAGCAGTTTTGTTTTAGGGGGACAGACCAACAGCAAGTGAAGGGGAATTCTCCTGTTTGTGTACTTGTTAGAAATGTAACCAGGGACAAGAGCTCTCACCAGGACAAACAGTCCCACAGCCTGGGGATGTATTCCAACATATCCCAGTCTAGTGCCACCCATTTGTTTATGACAGAAGTCTTTCAAAGTGTTTTACTTCTAACAAAGATACTGGTTAAGCATTTTTGAAGTCACAACATACTTCCACTGAAACAATTCTACAGATGTGAATTGTAGGGTAACCTTAGTAACAAGGACGCCATTTTATGAGAATCACATTTATTACTGTGCAGTTTACACATCTGTATACATTACAGTGCTGGTGTGGGAGCATCACACATACAAAGGAAAATGTGTATTTTCTAATAATATTATTTGTAAACACTTTTACTGTAGAGTGATACATGATCAGTTGCTGAATCCAATCATTTACATAGTAGCATTCACTGCATTGTCAGCTTTAAAACTTTATCATTTATGTGGTACACTATTCCTTCAAAAATTAAGCTTTCTGACAGTGAGTGAAATAACTTTTATGCTACAACTGCACTTTATATCATGCAGAAACAACTCAAGGCATGCCAGATTACTCAGTGATTCTGCTTTTACATTTTCTAGTATTTGTTATAATTTTCATTTCTATTGCATGTGCCCTACTGATATGGTAATGATTTAGGCGTTAAATGTATGAATATGGTAGAAATGCTTAAAAACTGCAGAACATGCAGTATGTAGGTGAGAAGCATTATGGTATTGCAGTCCTACAAGTCACAATACAAATCATCCTGAAAGCATTATATGTGAATAACTTCAGAAATAATCCAGTTTTAAGGCATTTCATGGTTGTAGTTGTAGTTTTATAACTGTTTGCCTAGTTGTAGAAAAGTACTTAGCCTTTGGTCCCATTCATTACCCATGTCATGCCTTAATGCTTTTTTAGATGCTGTTTTAGGCCTCAGTATTTCACTGCAACCATCAAATTTCCATCTCCTCTTGCCCCACTGGTTCTTGCTTCTCAGCATCTAGCGGACAGCATCCATAAGGAAACTATCAGGGATCGCATGCAATTAAATTATAAGGAGACACAAGATTTTTGTTTAGCTCCTAATCCTTCTCTCATTGGCTGACGAGCACAGTACAACCCCTGTTATATTAGGTTTAGTCTGAGTATGTACTTCAAGACACCCACGCTGCCTGGTTAGAGAGTGTTGCACTCCATGACAAGCTCAGAACCTTATTTAACATTTTTACATGGAGTTATGCCTGTGATTTGAAACACAGATTTTGCAGTAGGAAGTATACTAATCCCTCCACATGGGTGGAAAGCAGGACTGGCCACTCAATCCCAGCAAACCCTTTGGCTCTTTAAGCCTATTTGTTATTGAATGAACACAGGTGTTTTGGGCTATAGTCAGGACTTTATCCTATATTATGGAGGTGCCTAGATTTAGAAAAAACATACAATTTTTGCTCTCATGTCTTACACCTCACATGCCCCAATACTTCTTTTTAAATGTGATCATAAACAGAATGCACACACACACACACACACACACACACACGCACGCACGCACGCACGCACGCACGCACACACACACACATATGCAAACATATACACAGGATTCCTCTAATTTTAAACTACTTAATCATAACCCTAATCCTAAACATAAGCCTAACCCTTATAGAAAGCTTAGTTGTATTCTTAAAACCTTCAGGCTTTCCCATATCTTTACCACTAAAAATAATATAATCCATTATCCTACAACTAGTCATCATCTTCCCATTAACAATACCCTCTTTCAAAGGCCACATCCTCAGACTGATTCCAGCACTAAAAATAACCATAATGATAACATAATAATGTCAATACTAATAACACTCCTAACGCTAGTGGTATCTTAGTCGAATATTTTTGAGCATGACCTGTATCCCATTAAAAACCTTGACCATAACAAGTGAAAGAGCAAATGTATGATAACAAGTTGGGGTTAACACACATGAAAAGGGTGAGTATGGGGATTCGCCCCTGCACCAACTTATAGATGGGTACTAACACTAACCCTGCCCTTATTTGTGCCCTAATGCTAACCCTACACATTACTTTGCTAAAAACTTTTTCCCCAGAAATACCACTAATCTAGACAAAAGGACACAGAACAACAAACAGCCATAGCACTAAATTTATCCTCTTACCTAACACTAACTTAAAATCTTATCTATGAGCACTCACACATACACACTACCAGCTATAACATAATCTTGCATATTCTCGCAAACACCATCATTTCAGCAAGCATTAATTTTCCTTCACACTTTTACATATCTGCACTGTATAAACATTGAATTCAACCAAATGTGATTCATTCATATGTGCAGCCAACCATTTGTGTTATTGCTCAATTTTTGTCAATCATTTGCATGAAGATCACGTGGGTTTTCAACCAAAAGAATTGCAATCATCTATCTATATACACACACATATATAGTTATGGGCCTACTGAAAATATCCAAATGATCAACAGACCCAAATGTTGATGTGCTTGATGTCAAGCACAAAATATTAACAATGCAAATGTTAACATGTTAGTATGCATGTGCTGGGCACTGACCTTGACTCATGCAAAATTAAAATAAAAAAAAAAAAAAAAAAAGAAAAACAAAAATCTTTTTCTGCAAGGAGAGGGCAAGACCCCCCTGCACCTCCCACGTGAGAGTCTTTACCCCCACACGCCCTGTTAATTATACAAATACTAACTCTGAGATCACACATTATCAGGGAAAAAGTAGATTCCCTAAATACAACAATTGTCTTATACACCTGTTAACTGTCTGTTTAGTCAACCAAATAGTGTTGACTAAACAGATGTCAACTAAACCCAGATTCATACCTATTTAGATCCCCATATGTCTATATGTCTCTCTCTCTCTCTCTCTCTCTCTCTATATATATATATATATATATGGGTCTACTCTATAAGTTCAAAAATACACTTCTTCAAACTCACACAGTAGACCCTGGGTTACACGAAAGTGCACTTAATCGAAAGTGCATTTTCGCGAAACTGCTTCAGCGAACAGGCTATTACTGATTTTAGTGCAGTAGTTACGGACCTTAGGGTTAGGGTGCAGGTCATGGTAAGGGGATAGCTAGTAGGGCTATCCCTTTTTCATGACCCGCGCCCTAACCCTAAGTTCTGTGACTACCGCACCACAGTGGAGGATAGCCTGTCCTCCACTGTGGTGCGGTAGTTATGGACCTTAGGGTTAGGGCACGGGTCATGGTAAGGGGATAGCCCTTATCATGACCCGTGCCCTAACCCTAAGGTCTGTAACTACTGCACCACAGTGGAGGACATAGCATGTTTTCCTGCTGTCCTCCACTGTGGTGCGAGCCATTCATAGAAGCTGAGTTTGCGAAAGTGCACTTTTGAATAAGTGCACTTTTGTATAACTGAGCGGTCTACTGCTCTTTTTTGAATACATGGTATTCGATGAAAAGCAATAGACCCATATATATATATATATATGTATATATATATATATATATATATATATATATATATGTATATATATACATACATACATACATACATACATTCTCTGGTTGTTTTGGAGCTATACATTTTTCTTTGGAAAATAATCTACATTTATTTCTGCAACAGACTCTTTTATCTATCCATTTTTTTACATTACATGTTTGTAACTTCCTGAGTTAGTGATACTATCAAAAAATCTAAGGTTTTATTACCTGTGCCAATAGTATTCATTATAATCTTCAGGAGATGCCACTGCTATTGCCATCATTTTGTTCATTTCAAAGTAATAATGATACTAGATATGTTTTCTAAGCTGTGTTATGGTTATAGCAAAGACCTCAGTTATATAACATTACATTTGGTGGATGTGTGTTATTATAGTTTAAGACAGCTTTGGATCTCATTCCTTAATGATAGCTATTTCTGAGCCGTGAAATGCATTTTTTAACTGTCACTGCTTACATATTTAAATATATATAGCTGTGTACTAGATATTAGGATTAAACACCAACTATAATGTCATGGTAAAAAATATGCATATGAAAAATGCTGGCTTATTTTATTTGCATGGTGATGACACAGGGTAAGACTAGAAGGGCACTCAGAGTCAGGTGGATCAGGTCAACATTTGTAGAACTAAAGAAACAAATTAAATGATGTAATTTTAAAATCACACTAGTTTGGCCTAGATTATTTACATTGTTGGACACAATGTCAGTTCAAATGGATACCAATATTAAATGAAAATGAGAATTTAATTTTTAATAAACAAATACTAAAAAAGAAATTCAGGGATTTGTGTTTAGATTTGTAGTTATAAACTCTCATTATAGACATACTTTATAAACAATTTTACCCTGCCTACATTGTATAATAGAAGTACTTTGACTGAGTTGACTGGAATGAAATTTTATGCAATTGCTGGTATTGCCAAACTGAATCTCACCTTCAGTCTTTCTCATTTGCTTTCATTTATAATCTGTCTCCTCTTTATTATCATTAAACATTAAAAACTATTTTTAAAAATGTCATGGCAAGATGCAGACCATAAGAAACAAAATCACATTTCTTTTAGTGTGCCTACAATCTCAAAAGTCTTCTTAAAATTAAAAGAAGTCATTTGTGCAGACATAGGTTCAAATATGGTATTTTTAAAACCATGTCAAATTGTCTGCCAACAAGAAAAGCCATACCTAGTTTTGGGAACATTCTTTTAGCTGATATGAAGTGTGTTGCAGTGCAAATAATTATTATAATCAATCTTTGATAACAACATTATCAAAATTCTATTGTTAAATAACACACAGTATCAACATTGGTTAGATACACTTTAAAGAACTATACATTTTAAATGTCTTAAGAACCAAATAACAATTTCTACTATATGCCTATAAACAGCAACTTGTAAAAGACATAGGACTATGAAAGAACTGATTACACCTGTAAACAACAACTTGTAAAAGACATAGGATTATAAAAGAACTGATTACATCTGTAAACAACAATTTGTAAAAGGCATAGGACTATAAAATAATTGATAAGACTGTAGTATATTGGAATTAACTGGAAATAACTGAAATGAGACTGGAATGAACATCTTTATTTGTTAATTCCCCAACTTGTGCCGAACAGCTGCCATTCTCTCCTTTATAGGCCAAGTCCTTTTGTACTTTTCAGAATAAGTTCTGCACACCCTGTAGTTTAAGAATGCTTTATTAGATATTAGAGAATGGGCTTACTGTACATCAGTACCCTGATGGGTATTAATGTACATGTAATGCCCACTGAAAAATGAGTCCACCACTTCATGGCAACATATCAAGCTGCCGTGGAGCTTGGACTGAGAAAACAGAGTGACTACCATTATTTTACACTCACTAAGCAGTGATTCTGCTGTTTAGCAAGTGTAAAATATATTAAAAATAAAAAAAACCTGAAAAACAAAACTGTGTGTCTTTATGTGTGTGTGTGTGAGTGTATGCATGCGTATCAGTGAAGTGAGAGCAAGTGAGCCTTTATTTTACACTCCCTAAGCAGCTCTTCTGCTGTTTAGTGAGTGTAAAACAAACAAAAAAAATAAAATAAAGTGTATGTGTGAGAGAGTATGCTATGTGTATATGAGAGTAAGAGAGAAAGAGAGCGATCACTCCAGCAAAACAGAAAAGTATGTGTGTGTGTTCCTGTTTCTTTTTCCATGTGTGAGTGAAGGCATGCATGAAAGCTGAGAGAGACTGTGTGTGTATGTGTGTGCATTTGTGTGTGTGTGTGTGTGTGTGTGTGTGTGTGTGCGAGACAGAGAAAGAAATAGATAGAGAGAGAGAGTATGAGTAAAGTCTGAAAGCGATCAAATGATCCCTATTAGCGTGTGTGAGAGAGTGAAAGAATGATCCCTGGCAGCAGCAGTTTTACATACCTCTTCACCTCTTAGACATACCTGTCAACCTCTTAGCACAAGAAATCTGGACAAAGCCTGACATGGGTGGAATGCTAAGAAATAGGAACATGTTTTAAATATTACTCTCATAAACTTTGAAAGTTGCTAGAAGAACAGGATTTGTGTTGTTAGTATATATTTTCTGAAGGATATGAAATCTGAAACTCAAATGCATGTCTTTATCTGAAAGAAATAAAACTTTGAAACTCAAGTGTATGTCATTATTTAGTAACGTCTGTCTCCAATGACCTTTTAGGAGTAAGGGACCAAAAGTATAAAGTAAACACCTGTATTTTTTTAAAGTGTTAAATTTTGGATGTAAAATGCTTCCTCCAGTACCATTAACATATACTACAGGAAGAATAAAACATTAGGTGGAGGAACTATTTTACATCAAAAATACATAAAAAAATAAAATAGTACTTAAAAATATATAAATAAGTAAAACACAACAACTTTACAGAGAGCTCATTCTCTAAGTGCAATAATGCCCTCCAGGGTATGTTACTGTGTAATTAATGTACTTTTAGGAGTGTAGAGGCCCTTTGCCTGCAGCGTCGGGCCTCACAACGCTCCTGGGTGGGCATTAACTACACATTAACACACATCTTGTTGGGTATTATTGTTTGCTTAACAATATCAGAATACTGTCTCCAATAACAGTGCTGACAGAGCCTGTAGAAATTCTGGAATGCTGGATAATAGTAACAGTGATGATAAATATCCACAGTTTCTGCATGTATATTCTGATTTTCCTGAATAATATAAACTGAAAGTGTCTGTACTGTAAAGATCTTTTGCATATCAGTCCAAAAGCTAACTTAACTGACTCAACTGACTGTGTCTGAAGTATTTTTTAATAATACCATAACCCTGCAAAGTTCTACATGCCTCTTTAGCCTTGGTTTTCAAGCTTGTCTTGCATGCATCTCACAGTACCTGTCATTTTTTATCTAGCATTCCATTGCAAGTACACATATCTTTCCCTTGAGAAAGGAACATTCTGTAGCTTTTTCTTGAGAGCTGTTATTTCTGCACATCTCATGCTTAGCCAGCTAGATTATCTTTTCCCTTTTACCGGACTGTCTTTTCCAGAAGCAACATGCATAAATGAAAACAAAAATCTGATTCTATGTTTTTAAGCCTATTCCAACAGCTCTCCTGAGACTATGACAAAAAATTACAGGAACCTTTTTTGTAGTTATTTCAAATTTGTGTTACTAACTACTGTAATCTGGTTTGAATATATGGGCTTTATGTCATCTCACTCATAATCTGCAGATGTGTCCTGATAGATAGTGATGTCCTTTATGGTCTCCAAGGTACTATTAGCTAACATCTCCAGCAACCTGGCTAATTTATGCAATTTTCAAATAGCTTTAACAGCTCCATATGGAGGAAATATACCTGCTCCAGTGATTACCTCATTACTAGATTCATAGTCTTTTAGAGTCTTTAAGTCTAAGTTCTGATGTATGTGTGATGTATTTAAAACCTGCACATTATTCTGAAAATCCGTGTCTTTTAATTTTGTGTTTTTTAAACTGATTGGGTCCTTTTTTCAGTCCTGCTGTTCTAAAAACAGCATGAAGCAACGTGTCTTTGGGAGTCTTTAGTCAAGATAGACAGGGTATGAACTGTTAACTCTGCCTATATTTTTTATCTGTGTATGCTGTAATTGTTAAAATTACATTGTCTATTGTCTACATTTTTTACCTTATGAACTGGTATCTTATTGCACCATGATGTCTCTCTCTTATAGCAAATTAATTTTTTTTGTCTATATATTTAAAATTTTAAACATTATATTGTTTCGTTCATTTTTTATTATATAGTCTATCAAGCATAATGGCTATTTTCTGAAGGCTAACTGAAATTGGCACTAGAGGGATACCGTTATAGCTGGTCCTGAAGCATAATTACCATATACTATATTAACATGTGTCTGTACATTTTTAACTACATTTGTTAATAGTTTTATTTACTTTTTAATTTTTATGTGCTATACTAGATGTCTGCCTTTTAAATTTGTGTCTTAAATATCTTGCAAATATTTATGAGCTATAGAAGTTTAATAAAACCTATGCTTTCTGTATTTCCTATCTATACCTTTGCATACTCTGCCAGTGTTTTTTAACTTTCCATCTAATGTACAATAATTATGTTAAATGGACTGTAATCTGTAAATTAATTAACAAATTAAACCTGCCCTGGTTTGCCTTGAGTATATGAAATAACTATTACTACCTATTCTTTAGATAACTTATTTTAATAAACCTGTTACAAATAATTCTGTCACTTTACCCTTAAAACTAATGAATGAATAAAGTGATGTGTGATGTAGTAATAATGTTTACAAATATTTTTGTCATTTTACCCTTAAACTAATAACTTAATCATGTGAAGCGTGATGCAATTGCATGTTGTAACTGAGTATGAATGTTATATTCTGAAATCTGACTGAAATGTATTATACTGAACTCATAACTGAGTACAAATGTCATATTCTGAACCTTGACTGAAATTTACATTAAGGTGATACATATTTATACTGAGTATTTAAAATAGTTCTATATATTCTGGAAACTAACTAAACTAATACTAAAGGAATATCTTTTGCCAGTGTTACCTGAGCACGGATAAAAGCATAATTGAAATCTGGTAAATGTTATGTTTTGAAAACTACACTGTTAGTACCTTTTACTGTCAGTATTGTCAGAATGTAGATAAAAACATAATTGTCTGAAAACATGAGAATATTTGCATACTTGCTTTAACTCTAATTTACATAAATGCATAATTATTGTACACAGATTGTTTTGTATCTGTATACTTGTATTTGTATACTTATGTATGCTAGATGCATTGTGTGTCAGACTTCCACTGTTTTATAACATTAATACCCAACTATTCTATTTATCTTACTTAATTATAATTCTAAACATTTAACACTCAAAGTGTATTTTTCACAGTGTTTTCCTCTAGTTTTCTAATAATTTTTCTAATAATATTTAGTTTATAGATGTTCCGTTCTCTCCTTACTGATGGGAGTATTCCCCTTACCATGCACAATATCAGATTGTGCAGTGTTTGATGCATGAATGATGCCATGTTTTGTTTATAAGGATGGCTCCTTGAAAAGTCTCTTGAAGCTGAAAAGTCTTTTAGCATAATGTCTCATGACCTTCATTAGTGTATAATCTACTATTTTCCCATGCTAAATTCAGCAACAGGGAATCCGTATATCCTAGTAAGTTAAGATGTGAGCTGAATCTCCAAGATGGAACACGCTACATTGAAAATAAACATTTAAAGATTTATTAATGAAAAAAAATCAAGTAAATAGCACCACCACTAAATATGTTTGATGTTTTTAGTTATATAGAATGTTGTGCTGGTGTATGTAAATTATTATCTATACATAAGCTGATATCATTTTGTGAATGTGGTCATAAAAAATTGACCATGAAATCAAAATATAGAAGGAAAACTTTAGAATCATCCTTTTTTCAAATCACTTGGAAGTTTAACACTAAGAGTATACCCAGAAATAAATTTCACTGTAATACATAGATGCGCAATAATTGTATCAATCCATTTTAAAACATTTGCATTTCTTTTTTTCTCATAGACAACAGTGGTTGTGTTAAGCATCTCTCAAAATGCTTCTAAATGTACTGTGCACACATATAAGTAAGTACATTTGTTTTCTTTCAATTTTAATGTAATCATTTTCCTGCTAATATCAGTAGATATAATTAGAGAGGTAATTGCTTCTTTACAACACATACTGGGGATGGAACATTAAATAATACTAAATGTTTAATTCCAAAAAAACACAAAAAACTGTTAGACTACAATATCAGTAAGCTAAATAAAAATTATACATTTGTCACTAACTCTTTTCAACATCACCAACAATATATGTTATTTGAGTTATACATTTCCCTAATCTTACACAGAGTGTAAAATGCTCAGTGCAAGAATTGTCATGTGAAAACTTTTCAAAATTAGTAAGGTTTTGTCTTACTGGCTGATCCCAATATTTGGCTTTCATATAGACTTGAAAAAATAGGGTAGTTTGTTTTAAGAACTTCCACTAATATTTAGAACAATAGCTTTTTTTTTGTAGTTCTGATAAAATTGATCTTGATGAAATATTACCTATTAGTACATATTTTATACTGCGGTGGTGGTGCTGTGGTAGCGTTGTCACCTCACAGTTAGACGTTGCCCGTTCAATTCTCAGTTAGAGCGTCTTCTGTGTGGTGACATGTGTGAATGGGCGTTCCTTCGTTGAAGGTTGTGCGTTAGGCCCGGCAAACCAGCACGTAAAACTCTACTGTCAATCATTAGAGAACCGGAGTTCCGCTGTGGCGACCCCTAACCGGGAAAAGCCGAAAGACACAAACAAAGTACATATTTTATATATTTTAAAGGTTAAGATAACTCAATAGTTACTTAATTATTTCACTTTTTATTCTTTGCATTTTGTAATCAAATGCTGTCTATCACTTTGTATCAACAGCAACAGAAACGTATCTATTTTTTTCTGAACTGATTATCTATAAATGAAAGTTTTTATTTTTTTATAGTTGCATTAATATAAGAAAACTGTGTTGTGTTACATACGAAAAAAATAAATAATTGTTTCATACCCATAGCATTTTATTTACCACATTTAAAGACTAACCGATTATTTTAATCATTTTAAAGGTGGGAGTTTATTTTTTCCCAAACTGATTTTGGTTGAATGAATAAAGTGATATGTGAGTAATTTACTCTGATTTCACAGTTTGCTAAATGTTGACATAGTGCGGTGTTTCAGTGGGGTACAGGGATTTTTTTTCCTTACTCCACTATTGTGCAATCTTGGAGTTGGTACATATATATATATATATATATATATATATATATATATGTATGAATTATAGGGGAGCAGGGGGTGACAGCCCACAAAAAAGAAAGAGAAAAAAAGAGAGAAACATTTTTTGTTTTTAATGCTCATTCACAGTAATGTGCATTTTTGAAGTGTGGTTGATCTGATTATCATCAATAGTGAATTTCGACTGCCATCAGTATAATCATTTTAATATCTATAAGATTTTATCTATCAGATTTACAGATTGATCATGCAATTCTTTTATTTTGTTCTATACAAATTATCTACCTATTGTAAAATAATATTAACAACTGCGACTGATACATAAGATTCTACATTCAGGAACCCACTTTCTCTGTTATCCAAAGCTCTTATATGGTAATCTAAGGCTATTCTGTGTTGATTGGGATACAGGAATAAAGAAGCAAGACTTTCCCCTAGATTCTGCAAGCTCTGCATGGCACGCAGGACTAGTGCAGGAGTTCCAGCAGGCAATATGTCTGCCGTGCGATCCAGAAATAACCTGTAGGGACGTGCATGAGCGCTCCTGCACTAGTCCTGCACGGACTCAGCCCCTGTATGCAAATTACCCCATTTGCAGGAGAAATCCATGCAAATGAGGTGAATCTGTGATCCAGGAAGCTGGAAACCAGCTGTGCAGGACTAGTGTAATCTGCAGAAATGTACTCCGCCAGTAACGGAGTACATTTCTGCAAATTTCAAAATAGAGCCATGACAGCTCCAAATAAAGGGTGGATATCATGTAGAAAGCATGCCAATGGTCAACTCTAAGGCCATTGGCATGGAAAACATTTGCAAAATTAAAAGAATCAACTTTTTTTTTTAGCCGATCTCGGCTGTATAAGCGTAGGGCAGCGGCGTGCAAACAGGATTGTGCGAAAAATAAAAAAAACAATATAAAGTAAGCATTCTAACCAAAATCACTATTTTGCCATTATACTCAATGGCAGGCAGAAGACAACATGGCCAGTGAATAGTGGTTGCTAAGGGGGGAAGCTCAGTGTGGGACATGTAACTATGCATTAGCAGGCAATCCTATGCAAATGAAGGGAATGATACTGAATCCCAGATTTCCCCTGCATGCTAGTCAGCACCCAACAGTGTAAGAGTAGGAATAGCCTGGTGCAAGCCTAGGAGTTAGCTGACATCATAGGGGTGTGTGTCAGGCATACTGTAAGCAGAATGGAGCCCTGTGGCTCGGGTCTGCTCCTAGCTTAGCAGAGCTAAGCAAGGGTGTGTGTCTGAGGCTGCCTAGCAGTCTTTACATTGCCTAAGCGGGTGTGCGTGCCATGCACTGGGTTTTAAAGGAAAAAAAAAGTAAAACAGGAAATAGCAGCTGTGTACACATTTGAGCACTGTGTTTGTGCGGTGCACCCCTGGGCTTAAACAGGAAGGCGATGGGAAGGGAAACAGCAGTAGGAAGGTAAACTAGGAGAACTAGCATAGCTGGCAGGTGAAATATATCAGAATCAGCTAATTACACAGGCAGCAGACCAGACCAGCCCAGAATACTACTATAAACTATGCAAACACCTTTCCCTCTGGTTTTTCCCATACTCTTCACCACCGGTGTATACAATCGGGGACATTTTAGCAAACAAAACAAAATGATAGGGGCTGTAATAGCTATCATACAACAGCATGTGGAAGAGGCTGAGGGTGGTGAGGATGTGAATGCTGTTGACCAACCCACAGTGAGGATTCATAGAAGAGTGTACAGACCCAGGGTAACCTACCAGGGCCTACATGAGCTGGAGATAGTGGAACACTATAGGGTGGACAGGGACCTCTTACAGCAAATTGTTGAGCTGTGCTGGCCACACCTGACACACAGAACTAACAGAGGGGAACCCATCCCAGTGGATACCAAGGTATGTGTAGGCCTAAGAATACTAGCTACAGGTACCTTCCACAGGCCAACTGGGGATATGATGGGGATCTCACAGGCATCAGCATCCAGGGTACTCCACTAGTTCCTGTATGCCATGTCAGCACATGCTGGTGAGCACATATATTTCCCCAACACCTGTGAGGCATTGGCCAGCAATTTGCAACTGTTCCACCAAATAGCAGAATACCCTGAGGTAGTGGGTGCTATAGACTGCACGCACATATGCATCAAAGCACCACCCAGTGAGCAAGGTAGGGACTACGTCAACCGCAAGTGCTTCCTCTCCATCCACTTAAAAAAAAAATTATCTGCTTTTACTGTATTTGTGTTTCTTCCTACTTTATTTTGCTTTTGTGTCATCTTAAAAGTACTCAATTGTATTTATTACTGCTTGGTGTAACTCATTCTAAGCCTTTTAGTTTAAGCACTTGGGCTTCAGACCAGTTGTTTTACATTAAGAAGGTTTGTGGTCTGCACTGTAGTGGCAGAACAGGTAGCTTACATCCTTCTAAGTTGGGAACTGCTGATTGAGGGCTCAGTGTCTGTTATTCTAAAAGTGTATTAATTCTGGTTTAAGCACCTGGGCTTCAGGCCAGTTATTTTACACTAAGAGGGTTCATGGTCTCCACTCTTGTGGGAGGAGAGGCTGGACTCTGCCCTTCTGAGCTGGTAATTTCTGGTTAAAGGCTTATAGTGCTGCATATATGAACTGCTTCTTACTGAAATTGGTACACCTTGTTTGCTGTAGCATTGACTAGATCTAGGCCTGCTGAATCTAGCTTTGTTTGTATAACTTGAGCACTAATCCAGGCACTCTTTAAAGTATTCAATTGTATTTATTACTGCTTGGTAGTAACTTGATTAAAGTGTAGCTATCATTCTATGTCTTTTGGATTAAGCACTTGGGCTTCAGGCCAGTTGTTTTACATTAGGAAGGTTTGTGGCCTGCACTGTGGTGGCAGGACAGGTAGCTTACATCCTTCTAAGTTGGGAACTGCTGATTGAGGGCTCAGTGTCTGTTATTCTAACAGTGTATTAGTTCTGGTTTAAGCACTTGGGCTTCAGGCCAGTTATTTTACATTAAGAAGGTTCGTGGTCTGCACTCTTGTGGGAGGAGAGGCTGGACTCTGCCCTTCTGAGCTGGGAATTTCTGGTTAAAGGCTTATAGTGCCTGCATATTTGAACTGTTTCTTACTGAAATTGGTACACCTTGTTTGCTGTAGCATAGACTAGATCCAGGCCTGCTGAATCTAGCTTTGTTTGTATGCTTGTTGTTTGTTTGCTTGTTATTTCTCTGAAATGCGAATTCCACCTAAAACGCGGCTTTTCAGCGCTTCTGTGGATCCCTAGTGATATCTGCATTGCTTACTGTTCTTATTTCCTTGTTTCACTTGAAAGAAAGTTACTGTTTGTCATTTTTGCATTTAAGTTACCTGTAACACATTGCATTTAAGCTACCTGGCACTTGCTCACTAAGTCAGCACTAAAAAATTAAAAGCACTACACCCTCACAAACTCCCCTTGAGTACCTTGTTCCCCATTGGCCCTTTTTTCAATTATAAAGGAATTCCCAATACTATTCTAGCATGTCCAAAGGTCAGTTGTCAATCTCCTCTCCAGTCCAGCTGGTGAATCTGGGAATCTTGAGGCAATGTTACAACTGCCTCATGTACACAGACAACCCTCTCCTCCCAACAAATTCCAACACATGTGAGAGATGCAACCATATAGCCAAACTGGAGGCTAAGCTCTCTCAACTTAGTACAGGTTTCGTCAGGCACACTGATGTCCCGCTCACCAGGCTGAACAAGGAGAAGGTCACGGTGAGCTGCCTGTCGGGTGCTAGGATCCGCCACATAACACAAGCACTCAGGTCACTCCAAGGCAAGTACAAATATGACTCAGTCATTGTCCATGCTGGTGTGAATGACCTGAGACGTACCTCCCTGGACTACATGAGAAAAGAGACAGAGGAGCTCTCTGAGCATGTAGCCCAGGCCGGTATGACCCTGACCTTGAGTAGCATCTTACTCTCACCAAGAATGATGCCACAATATGAAAACAAGATGATCAATTTCAACAATTGGCTTAAGTATTGGTGTAATTCAAAGGGGATCCAATGCCTGTCAGCCTGGGATGACATGCTCGACAAGCCATGATGCTTCGCTAGGGATGGCTTGCACCTGTCACCCCTGGGCTTTCGGATATTGGCAAAGGCTCTTGCTACCCCATAGTGCCTTTTTAGGCAAGGCTCAAAAGACAAACCCACCTCCATAGGTATCACAAGGGATAAGAAACTAAGAGTAATGCTACTCAATGCCAGAAGCCTAAACCTCAAGATGCACTTTTCGAAACTCTCCTTAGCATGGAGAACATCGATATCTGTGCAGTAACAGAAACCTGGTTCAAGGCTCCTGAGAGCACCCCAGCACTACCAGGATATACCTCATACCATGCTTTTCGGCCCCAAAACTTGGACCGAACCACAAAAGGAGGGGGAGTATCAATATTCATCAAAGATACCCACACCTCCAGATTGGTGGCACAGCACGAAGCATCAGAGACTATCCATGTGCAACTAACAGTGGGTAAAACTGCCTTCCAGTTTATAGCCTGCTACAGACCACCCTCCCAAACCCAGGAACCCCACTCGGCCTTCCTGAGAACACTGGAAAATATGAAGGTCTCTCCAAACACCATTATATTGGGCGACTTCAACTACCCAAACATAGACTGGGAGCATTACTCTAGCTCCAACACCCTAGCCCAAAGGTTCCTAGAATTTATAAACTCAAATGCTATGGAACAACTTGTTACCACTCCCACAAGAGGGGAAAACATACTGGACCTGATCATCACCAACATCGGGACTCTATGCTCCAGACCAGAAGTGTATCCCTCACTGGTAAGATCAGACCATAAACTAATCTCACTGGATATTCACATCCCGACCCCACCCCCTGCCCAGAAAACCACAGTGAAAAAGTTCTCTAAAGCAAATTTCACACTCCTCAAAGCCGAGGTGGAATTCTTCAAAGCCCCCGAGCCTGTGGAAAATACGGCCCAGACCACAGAATCCTTTATAAACGCATTCTATGAACACCTTCAGGAATGCATGGGTCATGCAATCCCAAATAAAACCAAGACCCAATCCTCCAAAGGCAGACGTCCTGTCTGGTGGACCCCAGCCATAAACAAACTATACAATAGAAGGAGGAAGCTACTACATGACAAAGCAAAATCACAAAAAGGGAAAGCATCTCTGATCAGTATTAGCAAAAAACTACGGGCACTCATAAAATCGTCTAAGGCCAGCTTTGAGAGAAAAATTGCACCGGACGCTAAGGATAATCACAAGGCTTTCTTTAGTTATGTTAGGAACCTGGGTGCGAATTCCCAGATATGCTCAGAATTAGTCCAAAATGACAAAAAATACACCGAACCCACAGATATTGCCAACATCCTAGCTGACAGGTTCAGCACAAACTCCCCCCCTCCCCACCAAAAGGGCAAATATCTATCCCAGCAGAGTGCTGCCCCCAGACATCTCAGATGCTCAGGTAAGAACCGCCCTCTCCAAAGCAAAAAACACAGCATCAATGGGACCATGCAGTGTCCCAGGCTGCATCCTACATGAACTCCAAGAAGAGCTAAACCCAAACATAAAACTACTGTTCAATCTCAGCCTTACTACAGGATATGTACCCAAAGAGTGGTGTACAGCAACAGTGGTCCCTCTCCACAAAGGTGGTGCCTCAACGGATCCTGGAAACTATCGCCCCATAAGCCTGACTAGCTTGGTCTGCAAAGCTATGGAAAGGATCATCATGGACCTCATAAATAAAGATATTGGGGACCTACAGACACTGGATCCTACCCAGTTCAGCTTTGTTAAGGGCAGATCCTGCCTCCTAAACCTGGTCATTTTCTTTGAAACAGTCACCAAGGCCATTGACGAGGGGAAGGTGGTCCACACAGCCTACCTGGACCTCGCAAAAGCCTTTGATACAATACCCCACTCGGGCATTATAGATTAGCTCACCAGCTTAAATAAAAACCCCTATGTCACTAGATGGGTTGCAAACTGGCTCAAGGACAGAACCCACATGGTTAGAATTGCTGGAGCCATGTCAGACTCCAAACCAGTTACAAGTGGCATCCCACAAGGCTCAGTCCTGGGACCTCTCTTGTTCGGTATATATTTTTCGGAGGTACAGGCCAACACGGAAGGACTGTGGCTGACCAAGTTCGCAGATGACTGCAAACTGGGTGCCATAATCGACTCTCCAGCCGACACAAGCATCCTCCAAAAGGGCCTCATAGAAACAGATAACTGGTGCCAGAGCGATGGCCTCAAGCTAAATGCCAAAAAGTGTATAGTCATCCCCTTTGGCAAAAACAAAGTGCCCACAAATTACCACATAGGTGGTAATCCATTAAGTACAGAAGAAGTAATTAGGGACCTGGAGACCCAAGTTGATAGCAATCTCTCATTTGGCAGCCACTTGGCCAAAGTGGTTAGAAAAACATTTTATATAGCCCACCTAATCATGAAGGGATTCAAATCTAGATCAGGGGAGGTCATCGTGCCTCTTTACTCATCCCTCATCAGGCCCATAATTGCGTACATAGCCCCTTTTGGGATCTACCTTACCAGACACCTGCAGCAACTGGAAAGACCCCAAAAGTACCTCACCAAGAGGATCAAAGGGCTCAAACAGATGCCATATGCTGCCCGGTTAAAGAAACTCCAGCTCTACTCAGTGGCATATCGCCTGTTCAGAGGTGATCTGTGCCTGACATATAAAGCCATGTCCAACCCGGAATTAATGGACATGCTGCACCTCAGAAAATCCAAATCCCATCGAGCTACACACTCGAGAGACTTGAACCTTAGCACTGAAATAAATAGGACATGCTGGAGGGACAGATTCATAACCCAGAGGCTCCCTTCACTCTGGAATAAAATCCCAGTCCAGGTTAGGCAGAGTCCCTCATTGACTCTCTTCAAGAGGAATCTTGATGAGTGGATGGGAGATCGTAGGTTTACCCCGGGTATCACTTCTGTGTCACTGTTAGACAGAGGCACAGTATACTAACCTCGAAAAAGGGCATAGCAAAATTAATTTAAAATGGGTGGCGAAAGCCAAACACACTCTGGCTAGGCTTATAAATGCCCTAGGGCAGATAGCCTAGTATGAACCTATGAACCTATGAACCTATGAACTGCCAGGTTGTGTGCAATTCCCAGGGCATAATAATGAATGTGTGAACTGGCTGCCCTAGATGCTATCACGATTCCCACATCTGGCATCTGAAGCATCTGTACCAGAGATTTGCCAATGGGGACATCCCTTACGGTCACCTAGTGGGGGATGCTGGTTACACACTGGAGCCGTGGCTGATGACACCCATCAGAAATGCACACACACGTGAATGAGTACTCCATAATGAGCACATGCACAGACCAGAATTATAATAGAGAATGTGTTTGGGATGCTCAAGTCATGGTTCCGGTGCCTGGACACATTTGGTGGAGCCTTGCAGTACTCACTAGTTACATGTTCCCAAATTGTCATCGTATTTGCCATGCTACACAATATGATCCTGCAGAAACAGCTGCTGCAGGAACAGCAAGGGGCAGGGCCACACAGCCCCCCACCATTGCCAAGGCCTGCACAGGCACAGAGTGACTCAGAGGAGGAACAACCTGAGCCTGCCCCAGTAGGCAGAAGGAGGCGTGCCCAGTATGCCCTGGCTTTGGCAAAGAGGCAACGCATAGCACATACACTGACACAGGAGGAACCCAGGGGAATGACACCTCTCTCTGTCTCGCAAATACAGTAAAAGGGATGACAAACATGACACTACCTGTGCTCAACAGTGTGTAGGGAATGTACTATGTGCATCCGACAAAGGCAGCCCTGCAGCACCACCCTCAATATTGGCACACCCACAAGGTAAGTCACTCAACCTACCAATTGCCGAATGGAGTAGTATGTGTTGTTACCTGTATGTATGCTATGGATGTGAGCATGCAAGGGAATCGGGTGGCTGAATGGTATGCCATCAGATAGTAGACACCTATAGTGGCACCATGAGATCTGAAACAAATACTGGTGTCACCATAGTAGCCAGTACTACACAGGGTGACAAAACCCACTGCAGGAAGTATGCTGGGCCACATGTGTGTCCATATGACTCACACATGCCAGTCAGGGAGGTTCACATACCCAACAACAGACTCAGCCAACAGGACAGGTGTAGACAAACACAAACAAAGGCTGTGCTATGGCCTCTGAATGATGCCTATGGGTAACCCCCTAGGCCTACACAGACAGACTACATCAGATCAGGCAGTGGGATGTTAGTTCTGAAGGGTAGGAAGTGAGAAACTAATATGTAGTTCAATCAAACCTAAGACCTGTAGTACACTGATATGCCTCTAGTCAGCATGATAGGTTAGAATACAGAATGAAATGGAGTACCTGATATACCAGTGCAGTCATAACAAATGTGTACAAGTGTCAGGTGTGCCCCCCATCCTATGTAGAAATGTAGAAACAGTCAGGTGTGTCCCCCAATCCTGTGTAGAAATGTAGAAACAGTCAGGTGTGCCCCCCCAATCCTATGTAGAAATGTAGTAACAGTCAGGTGTGCCCCCCCCACTCCTATGCAGGCATGTAGAAACAGTCAGGTGTGCCCCTTCCCCCAATCCAGCATAAAATGTAGTAACAGTCAAGTGTGCCCCCTCCCAACCTCTGTGTAGAAATGTAGAAACAGACAGGTGTGCCCCCTCCCCCAATCCTGTGTAGAAATATAGTAACAGTCAGGTGTGCCCCCCTCCCCAATCCTGTGTAGAAATGTATAAACAGTCAGGTGTGCTCCCCTCAACCTTACATAGAAATGTGGTAACAGTCAGGTGTGCCTCCCCAAACCTATTTAGAAATGTAGCAACTGTCTGGTGTGCCCACCCCAATCCGATGTACACACGTTGTAACAGTCAGGTGTGCCCCCCCCCACAACCCTATATAGAAATGTAGTAATATGTATGTGTTGGTATAATACCAGTGAGCACAGATGCCCAGAAGTGGCCAAGGTAGCAGGATAGATTGTAGCATTTGCACAATATGCAGGTATGTGTGTGTTAGGTTGGTGTGTGTTTCACATTGTGTGAGAGTGGTCAGTATGTATGCATGTGGAGGTAAGACCTGGTGGCCATTGCCCACTACCGCTGGTGACAGGGCCAAGTTCTCACAAATGCAGTCCCAAAGAAAATTCCTACCAGTATAACACATGCTAGCAGTAAGCCATTGTAAATGTATGGTGGTAATATTTGTCACTATCTGAAAGATTGACATGGCATGGCTGTTGGGCTAGATATACAAGCAGTACACAGGGGAAAGTATCCCAGACATACAGTATATATTGTGTAACTGTGAAATGGACACACCCTTGGAATTGTACATACAGGTATGCATCACATTATCTGGTCCTGTAATAGGGGATACCGGTGTTGTCTGCCCGAACACTTGCAGATCACAAAGGAGGTAGGACTGATGTATTGGGAAACAGCTGATGTACCTGCACATGCCAGAATAACTGGAATGCCCCATGCATATCTGTTTGTCAGATGCAAGTAGTGTCCATAGCACACATGCATCCAGCTCACCCATACACCACCCACAGGTACCTCTCTAGTTGTATCCCTGCTGAGGGGAATGGGTACAATATGACCCCACCTGTATATGGCAATAGTAAAGAATGCAGCATGCAGTGCAGGTGTCCCATGCAGGTGTGTCACTAGCCATAGGTAGCACCCTGCCAGCATCCACACCACCTGATTAAGACTGAGAGAAGGTATTGGCATGAATGCCTAACACACCTGCCCTGTCACGCCAGGGGAATATACTGTATGGTGGTCTGAGACTGTAGGACTGACAGAATGCAATGGCCTGCCACATCTGGCCTGCATCAACACCAAATGGCCCACAGGCCTCTGCCAAAGGCCTGTCTCTCACATGTACTGCCAATGCATGTTATGTCATGGACACCCAAATAACAACATAACACACTCCACATAAGCCATATGCAAGGCCATGTGGACAAACCACAGTAACATGTCCAAAATGCCCCACTGCATGAACTGTGGACCAACACCAAAACACAGCTGTGATGGGGTGATAACCTAAGGGAAAGTATTAGAGAATGTATGCATAATGTATGGAAGAGGATCGAATAACAGAGGGGCGTGGAGCATGGGCAGCATGGAATGTGCAAGGTCTGACACAAAGCTGTGTGCACACACTATCCCTGACTGCAAACACATAAGTGGGTTGCTACATACCTGCCCATACACCACAATAGGGGTAATGTCCTGACACATGGCCCCTGCCTCTGGGTAACCTGTGTGAATCTGTACAGCTGAGAGGTATTGCTACAGCAAGATAAGGCCATACTGTCATGTTGATGGATGTACAAGTATGGGATCCTCTGCCAGCACTGTACCAAGGTGCTGAACCTGATACACAGACCCAGCAGCAAGTGTCTGCAGCTCCCCCTCCAGAATGGCATAACTTACCATGAATATGTAGGCGTCTGCTCACAATACTGGACACAGCTGCAGTCACCCTTGTCCCCCAAGACATCACTGTGAGCAAGAATGTCCACCTGATAGTACATGAAGACAGAAAACATCACAGTGTATAACAGTACAGATGTCTGAATATCTCTGCTAACAGCAGTACCATGTAGCTGAAGCAGCACAGACACAATCAACTACAGTACACACTATCCCCTGCACAGTTTATCCCCATATTGCTAAATGATCGACGGATACCCTGCAGAAACAGTTTGCTACCTGTAGGTGTACAACACAAAGGTCTGCACTGGAGTACAAACTACCTGGAATTGATCCACACAGTCAGTACAGAAGGGCATACTGGGCATGCTCACACACTTAAACAAATGTAGCCAATGTCTGCAAACAACAGTGGACCATACATATCTGGCAGTTTCAGATGTTAGTGCATACACTCTTCATTATGCACCAGTTATGCTTTGCAGACACAGTGGATAGGAATACAGACATATATCTAAGGACAACACACTATAATAAATCAAAAGTAGACGTACATAGATGTGTTTAAGAGAGTGACTGTGACAAGGAGCCATCCATTATGAGGCGTGTCCCACCCAGCACACAGCCAAATGGCTACAACCACATGAGGTGTAAATTTCACTCACTGTAGACATTAGCCACCAGTATCCGTCAGCATTACAGATTATGTGGTGAAAGTGCTACTTGTGCAATATAACTGTAAAGAAAAGTAGTCATCTAGCAGCTGTATACAAGTACCTTTGGAATATAACCCTGCGTTTGCCCGCATGTGGTGTGTCAACCTCTAGATGAATGGGTTATGGCCCATGCACACACACTGCCCTCCCCATAGGCCTACTATGACAAGACTGTTGAGGTCATCCACTTTGAAATACACTTTTGGGAAAGGTGTTGCCCAATAATCTCTGTGGCATGTCCTATGACTGCGTATTGCTGTAGAAGTTCTAATCCCAGACATGGCAAGTGTGTGTGTGTGTGTGTGTCTGTGTAGAAAGGAATGCTTTTTAGGCTAGTCACACTCACTACAATTCAAATGCCATATTTTGGCAAGGCTGCTGATGTTATTCACTGTGAAATACACTTTTGGGAAAGGTGCAATCCAGTAAATTATGTGGCGTGTTCTATGACTGCGTACTGCTGTAGTGTAATAAACTAGTTAAGTAGGAGTTTAATCCCAGACATCTCAACTGTGTGTGTGTGTGTCTCTGTCTGTGTAGAGAGCAGTGCCTTTTTAGGCTAGTCACACTCAACTACAATTCAAATGCCCTACTTTGGCAAGGCTGCTGATGTCATTCACTGTGAAGTACACCTTTGGGAACAGTGAAGCCCAGTAATCTCTGTGATGCATCCTATAACTGTGTAGTGCTGTAGTGTGATAAACAAGTTAAGTAGGAGTTCTATTCCCAGATGTGGCAACTGTGTGTGTCCCTGTCTGTGTCAAAAACAATGCATTTTAGGCTAATCACAGTCACTACAATTCAAATGCCCTACTTTGGCAAGGCTGCTGACGTCATTCACTGTGAAATACACCTTTGGGATCAATGTAGCCCAGTACTTTCCAGGGTGTGACTTATAAATGCGTACTGCTGGAGTATGATGAACTAGTTAGATAGGAGTTTTTATCACAGACATGGCAACTGCTTGTGTGTGTCCCTGTCTGTGTAGGGAACAATGCATTTTAGACTAGTCACACTCACTACAATTCAAATGCCCTACTTTAGCAAGGCTGCTGATGTCATTCACTGTGAAATACATATTTGGGAACAGTGCAGTCCAGTAGTCTCCATGGCATGGCCTACAACTGTGTACTGCTGTAGTGTGATAAACTAGTTAGGTAGTAGTTCTAATCCCAGACATGGCAACTGTGTGCATCTCTGTCTGTGTATGGAGCACAGCTTTTTAGGCTACTCACTCTCACTACAATTCAAATGTCCTACTTTGGCAAGGCTGCTGATGTCATTCACTGTGAAATAGATCTTTGGGGAAAAAGCATTCCAGTAATCCCTGTGGTGCATCCTATAACAACATAATGCTGTAGTGTGGTATAGAATTTTGGTAGGGGTTCTATTCCCACACATGCCAGGTGTGGATGTGTGTGTTTCTATGTCTGTGTAGGGAACAATGCCTTTTTAGGCTAGTCCCACTCATTACAATTCAAATGCCCTACTTTGGCAAGCCTGCTGATGTCATTCACTGTGAAATACACCTTTGGGGAAAAAGTACTCCAGTAATCTCTGTGACACATCCTTTAATGGCATAGTGCTGTAGTGTAATAAACTAGTTAGGTCAAAGTTCTAATCCCAGACATGGGAAGTGTGTGTCTGTGTTTGTCATTTGTATCCTGTGTGGAGGTGACTGTCAGTATGTAACAACTAGACTCATTGTGAAGTGGGTTTTGCAAATTTCTTATATGGTGGCCCTAGTATATGTCACAATGTCCACCTTCCAGGGATAACAGATGTGAAATAGCTGAGAGGCTGGGGTGCAAATCTATACCCCTACATGTGACATCAAGGCCTGATGAACAAAGTTAGCAACCCTTGTATTACCCACAGAACACTCTCAACCCATGTCTCATACACACACACACTTGCCTAGGTGACAACCATTATGTTGGTAGCACCCTGCATATTGCCCACTGATAATAATCATGGTGTGATTGCAGTGGGCTACAGAGGGCATGGCAACCTGTCCATCAGTCCAATAGGCATGTGCATACAGACAGTGCACCTTCCCTATGTTCCCCACTGGACACCTGCAACACCTGTGGTGCCATCAAATGTGACCCACAAAGGACATACCATGCCTTAAACACATGTCCTGTATGGACAGATGCCACTGTCACCAGGGAATACCTGTATCATGCTATCAATGTAGGTGCAGGGTCAAACTGCTGTCCATTACCAGCTCCCACCACATGAGGCCAGGACTAATGATAACAATCTGTCTACACAACATGGGCCAGACACCCCAGGTACAGTTCCACATGTCACTGTACATGTATGTGGGACATGTGCACATCCCAGACACTGTCCATGTTATGGACTAAGGAACACATACATGGCAAGAAATGCACAGCAATGACCACACACAATAGTTACCCAGGTGACTGGGTGGTGAATAAATACCTACCTGTGTGGGCCAATCCAGACACTACACCCCTGAGCCACACAGGAGACCATTGCCATGTGGCCTGATGCCAAGTTATGCCCATCACCTAGCCTTGTATAGCCATCTGGCACAGTCGACCACTACACACTCATGAAGCAATGCACCCATGCATGTCAGTATTGGCACCCTGTGTCTGTGTGTGTGGTGTATGATGCCCATAACCACATTCACACTCACTACAACCCCCATTAGCATACTGAAGCATGATGTCTGATGTCAGACACCTCCTTATACCCTTTGCCCATATAACCTCCAGATAGCACCTGTGGCACATGTGATACCTGCACAATACTGTATTGTGGCAATCTAACTAGTGAGGAGTTGTATTCCTGACCCTGCCAAGTGTGTCAATGTGTGGGTCCCTGAGAGAGTGTGGCTGTGTTGATGCTGACACTTGTTCATGCAGACAGGCACATGTACTACACCTACCGTATAGCTACCATATCACTGTTGCAGATGTCACTCACCATCACATATACGTTTGGAGGGCTTCTCAACATGTAACCTATGTAGTGCATCCAATAACTGCATAGACATGTGATAGCAATGTGTAGTCAGTCAGGGGTTTGATACCCTGTACTGGTAGGTGTATGACACATACATGCTTAAGTTTTACTCTCCCACCCCTCCCTGATTTATCTTTGCCTCTGTCTGCCTCTCTCAATCCCTCTCTGGTGGATGTGAAGACTTACACCTGCTTTGTTTAGGCAGCAGCATGTGTATTGTAAGTGATTCTCATGATCAGCTGATGGCCTCTGCACGAATTGCAGCCCTCCTCTAGCTGATTGCATGTGGAACAGCTGTGGTAACATTCCCATAGCCAATTGCATGGAAGTACACTCCAATATCTAGGAACATCATGTTGGTTTTGGGCCTTTTCATTCACTGTGAGCAGGACCTAGATCTGTTGTTTGGCAAACAGCATGGATTGGGGATTTACCTCTAACAACATACACTGTGGAAACAGGCCAATACAGAGGAGGGGATGTGCCTGGAAATGACTACAGAATGTAAGTGCTGCTATACTGCATTTGTAGTAATGTTGGTTTAACAGGGTGTGTGTGGATATGGCTGTCCTACATGTTTTAATAAGTGAGATGTCAGTGCTATGTTTATGAGGAAACCCCCATCTGTAGGGTCATATGCAGACTGGTCAGTGTGTGGTGCCTTTTGTTTCTTGCACACAATTGCACCTATTTGTGCATTGCAGAAGCATAGTGTGAGGATTGCAGTCAGTACATGGTGACAGCCATGAGAGTTACTGACTTCATATCCCTCATAGGACATATGTTGCAACAAACCCTGTTACAACAGTAAATGTATGAGGTTATCACAGCAACATGTCAATATTGGCCCTGTGTTTGTGCCTCCAGCCACAATTCTGTCAACCTTTGTACATATGTCATGCAGTAAGAGGTGCATATGTTCTGTACACCATATTTATTGACATCATATCTGATAACAAGCCAGTGAGATATCAGACTGCTACACATGTTAGGTATAGTAGGGGTTATATTTCAGGACATAACCTGGGCATTGTGTGGTTGTGTGTACAGTACTGAGGTCTGTGTACTTATGGTGATTGTCAACAGTGTGTGTATTGTGAAAATGTACCTTGGCCTATGTACAGACTGTGGAAGATGCAATTGTTCTTGGCCCTGTTCTATATGATGTTACATGCTGCTCCACTGTATGTTACCCTATCGGCTTACATGTTTGTGGGGCCAAACACACACACGTGCCATACCACAGACAGGTATCAGACCACATTGTGTAGTGGCCCAGTATATGTAGGGTTAGTGTGTGAGTGGCACATATGAGGATGGTGTTGATCAGATAGTCCATATACTGTAATATTACGCTAGCTTACCATATGTGGCCATGGTTGTGTTCAAATTGGTTGTGGTTATGCACTTTCACACAGGTGTCTGTTACTCTGTGCTATGACATGCCTGCTATATATGCAGGTACATGTATATTCCCCCATAGGAAATGTTGGCCAGTGTTGTGGCAGTCTGCCTGTAGCCTGCACAGTGATTTGTTATATGCCTAGCAGCTTAGTGTACTTACCCAGTGAGATGTTATGTCCAGATACTTGCCAGATGTTCTGCTGCTGGGCCATCATAACAGTCATGTATGTCAGAGAAAGCAGTGGGATGCTGTACAGATGTGTGTCACTAACTAGTGGGTAGTATGTGGCCATGGCACCTCTGTACCAGTGATTATTATGTGTCAGGACAGACAGGGGTGTGTGAATGCATAACCTATGGGGGCAAATGTATACCAGTATTTACATGATATACCCATGTACATGGCTGTTAACATCCAGGTTGTCAGGCTTAGTCCACATTTCTTGCACTAAGGGGTTCTGTGTATACCTCTGGACTGACCAGAATGTGTCAGACTGTCCAAATATATTGGCCATAGCTCTGCTGTAGTTGACAGGATCATTACTGTGCTAGCAGTGGTACTGTACTATGATGTCCTTAGGATGTCTGTCAGTAGTCAGTGGCACACATGTTAAAAGCAGATGTGACCTCCCACACACAACATGTCTGTGAAGAAAATCCCTATTACAGTAGCCATAGTCTACAAATATACCTGCAATACATAACTGCCATCCCCTTGCACTAAGAGATTGGGACTATTGGGGTTGAGGTAGGGCTCCACTCCATGTTCAGGACATATGGTGAACATATATGTATATATAATTATCCATATATCTATATAGATATATACACATAGACATATCGACATACATAGATGGATACACACACACACACACACACACACATATATATATATATATATATATATATATATATATATATATAAAAACACTCAGATATATACATATACAGAGCAATATACGTCTACACATATACAGATAGAGATACATATGCACATATACTTATGAATATCTACATATATATTGACAGTAATAGGTATATCAGACTAGATATGTATGCACATATAGTTATAGATATCTACATATATATCCATATAAATAGGCATATCTGTACACATATGATGTGCATACATATAAAGCTATATATACATATACCTATATATATATATATATATATATATATATATATATATATATATATATATATATATACATATACATGTACATACGAAGAGATGTACACATGGCCATATATGTTGCACTATACAGATGTGTATACAGATATATGTATGAGCATACATGTGTATGTACATGTAGACATATATCGACCTATTATATGTATATATCCATATTCCTGTCATGTGTAAACTTCACGGTTGTGTATTCCCTCCCAGATGTATCTCACCGTATGTATCTGCTATGTGTACATTATGATACAACAACATATGTGATGCAACAGTCATATTAATAACCAGTATTACACAATTGTGGAAGTAATGGCAATTGTTCAATACTACTCAATATGTGTATTGAGAGATATATTGGTAAAACAACAGTTGTTTTCACAGTGGTCATGGTGTAGTGATTAAGGGCTGTGACTATTGTGTACAGTGTCCTGGGTTCAAGACCTGCAAGGGCTGTTCATTTTGTTTCTGGGCAGAACCAGGGCTGTCAGATACAGAGTAGTTAAGGCAGTTTTGAGCAGCTTTAAGTGGGTTTGCATGGGTTTGCTTGAAGCTAAGTGGTGCTAAGCTATGAGTAAATGTATGGGCACTTACACAGTGTAGGCTTCACTTACCAGTGCGTAAATCAGCTCAGCTGTTATATTGCAACAATGCTGATACTTGCTAAGCATGACTTAGCCCTGGTAACCAGTTCACACCACCCAGTCTGATAACATAGCAGGGTAATGACATCTGTAATAAGTGTATGTAATGCCATATACAATACATGCACCTATGTGCTGTCATTACAGTAGCAAGGGGTGTGAGTGCTATGTGTGGGACACAGACATATATGAGGCCTATACAGCACTGTTATCCATGTGAATGTGTTACATACAGGGGTAGCAGCCCATGGTATGTGCTGTCACACTGGCATGTAGAGTATCATGATGGTACTACTGTTGACAGTGCTTACCCAGGCAAGAGCAGAGTGCTAAATGTAGTACTGACAACAGGCATACCTGCAGGCATAGCTGGACTCTGAGGTCTCCCTGTTGTATCCCTGGTGTGTGAGCTTTGTCACAGTATATAACCCCTACTGGGTAATGATCCGACATGTGGAATGTAACTGTAGACTACCGTCTGTACAGCACATGTTACTGAGGGCTTCTGACATGCAGTGATGGCATACATATTGTTGTCAAACGTTTATCTGTCAACACACTCATCCTACTGCATAGCTACTTAGTAAGCTGATGACTGTCAGTCCTGTGCAGATATGCAGATGGCAGGCATCCAGCTGTGATATGTACAGGCAACCTAAGCTTGATTGACACTGACATGTCTGCCCAGCTGTGTAAGAACTGTCACATATGGGAGATGACACCCTGTACGGACCACATGCCATGGGTACCTCCACTACACTACCACAATCAACAGAGCATGCTTGGGTACAGGTCTCCATCACAGACATTAACCATGTGTTGTAATGCATGTTGCATACATGTCAACTTGGTCACCTCAGTGGCCATGTGCAGAAGGCACTTGGAGGATTGGCTGATGTATGTCATTCTCACCCTGAGGGCCACCAGAGTAGTGTCTGTCAATAGATTGCCTGCTGCCACTTGGCAAGTGGCAGGATACCACTGTGTACACAACCCCTACACAAATCATCTCTCCTTGGACAATAGCTAGGTACACAGCTATGACCACTTGCAGTGATGCACCCCTGTACTGACACATGTGTACATGTGCATGACTGAATATAGCAGTGTCTGTGTGTTAGCACACCTGTACTTAGGAATTCCATGAGGGCCTTCACAACCACTGCAACACCCATTGCCATAGTCATTTGTGACTGCTGCTGTATGGGATATTACATGTACCCTGTTAAGCTCCTCTCCATACCAGCTACATGAGCCTTGCAGTACCAGCACAACAGTGTTGTACAAATGGGTTGATAGGCATGGGATACCCATTGTGTTCTGGCAAGTGCATGTATGTGTGCATGTCCGTATATCTGTAGGGTACAGGATTCTGAGGCCACACACTCCTATTACAATAACCATTGCCACACAGTAGTACAGATATTGTTGTTGCTGCCCATAGGTGAGGCATTACAATGCAACACCCTACTATGCATGTGGCATGTGCATTAGATGCATATCCCTGTAGTACCACTGTTGGGGTATACTATGGGTTGTATCGCAGTCATGGCCAATGTGTGATAGCGGGTATGGCAGAGTGTCATCATGGGTTTCAGGGAGTACAATATCCACTGGGGGATGAGAGTGCTGTGTACACTGTCATTACACCAAGGTACACCTGGTATATGTCCCACGTACCACATTATGGTTGCCACTGTCACCATCAATCATACAGGTAACTGATACCACAATGCAGCCTACCTGTAACACATTAGACACATGGTCAAGTTAATTAGCAGCAATAGGCCCTGGTCTCTCGGAAGAGTCTGCCTGTTATGTGTCTGTTAATGTGTATATGAAGATTGTCCATATACACCCATTACATCCCCCATTAGCATACTGTACATGTCTGGGTATATTCTGCATGTAGCATGTAACCTGGGACACACCTCACCCTAAACGATGTGTGGTGTGTGCAATGTAAGCCACAAACTTCAGTATCACTACATACCCAGGTAGGGGTCTAGTCCCAGTGTTGCCATGTAACAGTGTTTGTGTATGTGGATGGGTCTACATCAGGTTGCAGGGTATACACTCCCCAGTGGGTCACCTGTCCATGTGGCACAGGTAATAACCATTATACTAATCTCTGAAATGTGTTCAACTGTACCCCAGATATGTCACAGCCATGGTGTCACCACAGTGCCATACCTCATTGTGGAGTATGACTGCAGACCATCCTTGTACTGACACATGTACACCTACAACACAAATAGATAACATTATAGAGACCACAATCAATCAGTGTTACTAACAGCTATAATGCATCATTTCTGGATGGCTACACTACCTGACAGATATGCATTACATTTTACTCCTTACTTGTTACACTGCAGTACTGTGGTAACTGTAGTACAGTCACCGTGTGCATCAGAACCATATTAGTCTGTCCCTGCATTGATGGCATGGATGACAGGGATGTGGCACAGGAATCATCATATGCACAGGGTGTGTTGCTGGTTTGCCAGAGGCCGTGGGTGGGCCATACATTTGAAGCCATGTGTGTGGCTGAGGGGTGTACTGAGGTGAGCTTGGCATGGTGATGTGGTGTGTGTAGGTATGGGATTGCCCTAGGTGTATTTGTATAGTGTGTGGGTATGCATGCACATAGTTCTGCCATGTGGCTGCCCTACACAGGTGTTTATGGACAGCTGCAGACCATACCTGGCAGGGTGTGCAGTTCACTGCCTCTGGCCACAGACATGTAGACTGTGCCTGCCAGGGGTTCCATGGGCATGTCCTGGTACAGCCCTCAATGTGCTGCTCTCACTTGCCGATGACAAATGTTCACTGGTACAAGGTCCCCCCTGGGACTGGCCAGGACCATGTGAAAGTGGCCTGCTGTGGTGTGGTGTGGACAGCACCCCCCCATACTGCTGGGGCTGGTACTGCCACTATGGGAGCCCCTTGGTGTCCTAGCACATCCATGTTGACTGCCAGCTTTTAGTGTTGCTGGCCTATGTCCACACGGCCATCGCTACACCCCCACCACATGTTCAAGCATGGACATACCACGGTCGATGAGGACCATCATCTCACCAGACTGTCTATCCATGAGCTTGGTATAAGCATGGATGGCACCAGACAGTTCACAGAAGTTGTCACTTACAGATGTGAAATCAGCTCTCTGCAGCCTTAGGCCCTGTCTGGTGTAACGTTCCATACGTGCCTGCACCACCATGACAGCCTGAAACATGCACCTGCTGGTACCAGCTATGTCGCCTCTGCCAGGGGCATGATGTCCAACAGCCCCACCAAGAGCATCCTTGGACATCTGCCTATGTGGTGCCCTGCTGGACATCTGGCTATGCCTGCTGAGACCAGACACAGTAGGCATGGTTACCACACTTTCCTGTGCACTGCCAACAAATGCCAGCTGTCCCTCCGCTATGGCCACTGGTGATGGGGTATGTATAGGCACTGAAACTGTGTGCTGGTTTGGGGTGGCTAAAAGGGGGATGTCAAATGATGACACAGTGTCGGCCCCTGACAACCCCACCTGTGCCTCAACAGTACTGTCATCCTCTTCAGTGTCTGTATGGACACCAACATCAGATTGTATGCAGGAGGGACCCTGACCCACCTTGCCACCTGTGGAGGAAAACAATAAAAACACTTTAAAACCTGTACAGCATCACCTAACAGTACATACACACACACACACACACACACACACACACACACACACACACACACACACACACACACACACACCACTGTAATACTTACCTGTCCATGACTTTACAGACAGTCCCATGTATATGTCCATGTGTACCCCATCCTGCACCACACTTGGTAACATGCACATATTGATACCACTCATTGACATATCAGTCCTCTAAATGCCTACACAAATGATCACAACACAAGACCTGTTACTACATTACCTGCATGACCTGTGTGTAGTGGTTTTAGATGGCCTCACTGCTGTCATTTGGTGATCACCCTGTGTATGTCCGGGAATCATGAGCATGGCCCCTATAAGTGTGGGCTACTATGTTCAATCCATAATATCATGCACTGGTGTGTCATGTGTATGTAATGCTCAGTACATGCCAGATATGCTGCTCAATCAGCCTATCATGTGACAACTGTAATATATGGATGCACTCCCTGGTGTTGTCTAGTACTTCCCCAATGCATCTGTAGTGCTGCATATGTGGGTTGTAGGTGACCTCTCTGATGAATGCGATATTAAGGGTGTACCTGGTGTCTTCCTTCCCTCTCAATGCCTGTTCCATGCCACAGACCATATTAAACTATCAGCTGTCATGTGATTATACACATGACAAGTATTCCTGGTGTGTAATGTGACAGTCCATGTCCATGTACTGCATGATCCCAGAGGGAGGTACTGTTGTATTAACACCCCACAATCACACATGTGCATACATGGCCAGCCACACAAACACACACACATGCATCCTACATGCATCAACCTCCCTCCACTTCACCAGACTGACCCTACAGATAAACTAACTAAACACCAGGATGGACACACACACACACACACACACACACACACACACACACACACACACACACACACACACACACACACACACACACACACACACACAGGTGAGGTTGCACAATGATAGTACACACAGTCCTCCTATTACCCATCTGTCAACATGCATAACATATGGTACCCAACAGCATGCAGTGCAGCTATAATCAATCCATGCTAGCAACAGTATACATGTGTGTGATGCATGTGCTGTATCACTAGGTGAAGCTCCTTTCCCTGGATACAACTGCACCCATGTACACAGTATTGCTGTGCACCTCTTCTGCACCCTGCAATGTGCTGTGCACCACACCTCACAGGTGTACAGCCCATTGCTGAATGTGTACTACTGTGTTGGTTATGTCAGCTTTAATGCTCACAGCCCCTGTGTTTTCCAGCAACACATATCTGGGATGATATGTGGACAGATGTCATTTGTGAATGCCTGATGTCTGATTCACAACTCTCAACATTAGCAGACCATGTATGAGCAATCCAATACTCTTACACACAACCATTAAAGCATACCATGGCTATGGGGGGTGTACACACCCTTATTGATATGACGCACCCATCCTTGATCTGCCATGGGACTACATCACCACATATCTTACAGTACATGAGCCAGATATGTGACATATGTCCTGTACTTTCACATGCAATGTCTACGGAATGTGTTAGGTGTGCGGCTGCTGACCATGATGCATACACACTGTGTGGGCAAATGTGTGCACACCCTTATCATGATGGTTTGTCGCACCTCTTGTTGTATGTACTACAGCTGTCACTACTCCTGGCAGGGGTATACCAGCATTGGCCACCTGCACATAGCAGTGTATGTTCAGCCTGCCCTACACATGTCCCCCTAATCTGCATGATTGCAAGGTCTAGTCATGTGCACATCCCTTGGTGTTCATACACTGCCGTCACTATTGCTGTGAGGGTAGGGTTACGGCTGCCACAGGTCCTGAACCTGACTATGTGCAGATACAGCCATTCTTAGCATCCTTATGATCCCTGCTACAGTGCACTGGCATGTCATTCTGACACCTCCCCATCCTTCAGCCTTTTTGTAGATGCATGACAAGTAAGCCCTACACATGTGTGTCACTTTGCAGTGTCCCATACACTGAACACCACATGTTACAGCCTAATCCCAGCTGATAATGTGTACCACTGTTAATGCCTTATGCCATAGTGTATCTCTGCAGCAGTTGCCATTTTCCTACAGGTATATACACTGGTGTTGCACTGTTTATGGGTGTTGTTCCATACATGTCACTACTGTAGGCCATGTCTCCCACCATTATGTTACTCCCTGCGGACACATTCCACAATGACAAGATGTTGGTTATCATGCAGGTGTCATAGTCTATAACAGGCCAGCAATGATAGTGTCCACACAGGGAACATGGCTACAAACACATTGCACAAAGCATGGTACAGTACAATATCTGCCCCACTGGTAGGTAATCTGTAGCATAATATACATCCTCTGGTATCTGAGTTAGGTGCTTATTCCTTCCATTTAATTTGTTTTGACACATTTAGTAATTTTATCATATAAACACACTGTCATGGAATCCTATTCCATGGATTAAGCCACCTCCCTCTTATCATTCATGGATAATTCTCTAATGCTTTGTGAGTCATTGTTTAGAATCCTTGAGCTTCATTTTGTAAGCTGATATCCTTTTATAACATTTTAGTAATTAATATTTAATCTAAAATTGAAGTCACTGTAGACTCTTAGAGGAAAAGTAATGGTTTTACACAAGCCAGTCTTTGAGGCTATTCCTCTGAAGATCAAAACTCTGACAAAATTATATGATTAATACATACAATTTAAAGACCGTCTATCCAGGAATACAACGTGAATTAGCTAAGGTAAGTTATTTTGGTATTTAATTATTGCCACAATAAACATCCCATTGATGTCAGTAAACCAGAAATCAACTTTAGGTGTAACTGAACTATTTCTCCACAATATAATCACTCATCTTGTATAAACAAAGACTATGCCATGATTATATAATCTTTAAAGCCATTTCTCACTGTATCCTTCTCTGTTAAGTGCATTTATAGTAGAAAGCTATCAGATTTGTTACATTTAATTCATCCCACTTCTTCTGTAACCACTAAATTATTTATAATTAATGAAACAAAATGTATCATTGTCATTTTCTGTTAAGTAATTTCTTGCCAGTTGTCTGAAACACTGTGAATGGAAAATATATATTTTTAACAATGTTATGGTAATTCACATTTTAGAAGCCACGGTGGTGCAGCGGTAGCATTGTCGCCTCACAGGTTCTCCCATTTGATTCTCGGCTGGAAACATCTTCTGTATGGAGTCTGCATGTCCTCCCTGCGATTGAGTGGTGTTTGAAAGACATACGTAAATGGATGTGCCTTCATTGAAGGATGGGTGTCGAGCTGGCACCTCGGCACCATAAAAATCTACTGCCAATCATTAGCGGACTGGAGTTCTGCTGTGGCGACCCCTAACTGGGAAAAGCCGAAAGAAGAACATGGTAATTCACATTATACTCAAATTAAAACTGAAATGCAAAATAAAATATAGAACACCCCCCCACACACACACACACGCTCTAAACCCCCTTCATACTAAAACTAATGTCCTTAGGCTTTTCCCGGTTAGGAGCTGCCACAGCGGAACTCCAGTCCACTAATGATTGGCAGTGGATTTTTACGGTGCTGAGGTGCCAGCCCGACACCCAACCTTCAAAGAAAGCACATACATTCATACACATACCTACCTGCATGTCTTTAAATGTCACTTGACTGCGGGGAGGACATGCAGACTCCACACAAAGGGCGCTCCAGCAGGCTCTAAACCCCCTTCATACTAAAAACAAATATTCTTGGTTAAATTAAGAAAAATATAATTAAACTACCCAAAATTAAATAATCTTTCCCTTGGCCATCTAACATGTAGAAGATTCATTCCACTGTGCCTCTGCTATATAATTAAGACAGGTCAAATCAGACAGAAAATTCTGCCTTGAGTCACCACATCCTCTTGTTGTGTTTATAAATTAATTTGTTTCTATATTGGTATGAAGCTGTAATACATTTAACCAAAATATT
>NC_056727.1:329682973-329697973 GCF_019279795.1 Protopterus annectens
GACTCTTACATAAATGATTCCTGGCATTTTTTGAAGAAACTGCATGATTTTGTAAAATATTGCTTGCAAGATGACTTTTTTTATATGGTTGATGTGCTCTCACTTGAACCTGAAACTGGTCCAGTGTTTTCATTGCTATACCCTAGATAGATATATAGATGGATAGAGATAGATTGGATAGATAGACAGATAGATAGATAGATAGATAGATAGATAGATAGATAGATAGATAGATAGAATAAATAAGTAAATAAATAGACAGATACATTCTACAAGCCACCTGGGGTAGATTTTATGAGAGAATACATACATTCACATTATAGCTATAACTGTACTGGCTCAGACATATACATGATTTGCACTTTAACTGCACTAGTTTTAATTTTTTACATTTGGTAGTATATATTATCAATATGTCTGGGGTGTTACTGTGGGTCCTGTATTGCCACTTTTTTAAGCAACTTTATTAAGAACATAATGAGACATGCCATTTGAACAAAAACATATCTATGCACAATATGAGCATCTCAACAACATAAAGCATAACCAGATTTTAATTCTTGCCAGCACTGATAATTTATATTCCATGACTTTAAATTACATGAAATCAGTTCTATCTCTGATTGAAATGACTGAAACCACCTATATTGAACTTAAGTGAAATTACTTCTAAATCGAGTGACTATAGCTATGGCAAAGTTCATCTTTTTAATATATGTTTGAGACAATTATGACTAGGCTATAACATCAGGTTAATAACATATTGGGAGGAGTATAAACTAGATTACCAACTATTCACAAAAATAAGATACATCTTAGTTCATATGGTGATGATTTCTTATCAAGCAAAATAATTGAAAAACTTGAATATTTTTTAGGAGATAGAAGTTACAAAGAAAATCAGAGCCCAATACTGGAGGATTTAATAATGTGAAATGTTACTACTTTAATGGTCAGAGTTTAGCAGGAAAAAAACAAGAACTACAATACTTATTAAACAACTGTAATTAAAGATTGGTTGCTATTTCTGAATGTTGGAATACCAGTGACTTGTGTTTTTCTGTTTTTCCAAAGCTGAGTACTTGGATGATCAAATATGTGGTGGTGTTTTTATTACTGGTATATAAAAGTATTAGAGTTACTATAAAAAGTAATGATAATACGTTGGGATGTGTAATTATTAACATTCATGTGATGCATGATAAAACTCCTGTCAATGTTTTACTCTGCTATAAGAATCCAAACATTTATTCTATTACTCATCAGAAATATTTGGAACCCAGCCACTGGGAATGAACCCAGCCACTGGGGATGCACAAGCCAGTGCATTTCTTTGTGCGGGTCCCAAGCCTGGATAAATGGAGAGGGTTGCGTCAGGAAGGGCATCCGGCGTAAAATTTTGCCAAATCATACATGCAGACAACAGTACAGAAATACATACCAGATCGGTCGAGGCCTGGGTTAACAACGACCACCACCAGTACTGTTGGCCAACAGGGTGCTGGCGGAAATTGGGCTACTGTTGGCCGAAGGAGGAGAAGAGCGGGAAGGCATGCCCGAAGGCAGGTAAAGGCTAGGACTGTGATAGTGAGGGTCAGAACTTTGAATGTTGGCAGTATGACTGGTATAGGGAGAGAGCTAGCAGATATGATGGACCGAAGGAAGGTTGGTATATTGTGTGTGCAAGAGACCAGATGGAAGGGAAGCAAGGCTAGGTGTATTGGAGGCGGTTTCAAATTGTTTTATCATAGTGTGGATGGGAGGAGAAATGGCATAGGTATTATCCTGAAGGAACAGTATGCTAAGAGTGTTTTGGAGGTGAAAAGAGTGTTGGATAGAGTGATGTTTATGAAGCTGGAAATTGATGGTGTAATGATGAATGTTGTTAGTGCATATGCTCCACAAGTTGGGTGTGTGATGGATGAGAAAGAACAATTTTGGAGTGAGTTGGATGAAGTGGTGATGACTGTACCCAAGGGTGAGAGACTGGTGATTGGAGCAGATTTCAATGGGCATGTTGGTGAAGGGAACAGAGGGGATGAGGAAGTGATGGGTAGGTATGGTGTTATGCAAAGGAATGCAGAAGGTCAGATGGTAGTGGATTTTGTGAAAAGGATGGACATGGCTGTGATGAATATGTATTTCAACAAGAGGGAGGAGCATAGGGTGACATACAAGAGTGGAGGAAGATGCACACAGGTGAATTATATCTTATGTAGAAGGGCCAGTCTGAAGGAGATTGGAGACTGTAAAGTGGTGGCAGGGGAAAGTGTAGTTAGGCAGCATAGGATGGTGGTTTGTAGGGTGACATTGGTGATCAAGAAGAGGAGGATGAGTGTGAGGGCAGCACCAAGGATCAAATGGTGGAAATTGAAAAAGGGTAACTGTGAGGTGATGTTCAGGGAAGAGTTAGGACAGGCACTGGGTGGCAGTGAAGAGTTACTAAATAGCTGGGTAACTACAGCAGAGCTAGTAAGAGAGATGGCTAGAAAGGTGCTTAGTGTGACATCTGGAAAGAGGAAGGAGGTCAAGGAGACCTGGTGGTGGAATGAAGAAGTACAGGAGAGTATACAGAGAAAGAGGTTGGCGAAGAAGAAGTGGGATTGTCAAAGAGATGAAGAAAGTAGACAAGAGTATAAGGAGATGAGGTGCATGGCAAAGAGAGGGGTGGTGAAGGCTAAGGGTAAGGCGTATGAAGAGTTGTATAAAAGGTTGGACATTAAGGAGGGAGAAAAGGACCTGTACCAATTGGCTAGACAGAGAGACCGAGCTAGTAAAGATGTGCAGCAAGTAAGGGTGATAAAGGATAATGAGGGAAACGTACTCACAAGCGAGGAGAGTGTGTTGAGCAGATGGAAAGAGTACTTTGAGGGGCTGATGAATGAAGAGAATGAGAGGGAGAGAAGGCTGGATGATGTGCGGATAGTGAATCATGGAGTGCAGTGGATTAGCAAGGAGGAAGTAAGGATAGCCATGAAGAGGATGAAGACCGGAAAGGCTGTTGGTCCAGATGACATACCTGTGGAAGCATGGAGGTGTTTAGGTGAAATGGCAGTGGAGTTTTTAACTAGATTGTTTAAGGAAATCTTGGATAGTGAGAGGATGCCTGAGGAATGGAGAAAAAGGGTTTTGGTACCGATTTTTAAGAATGAGGGTGATGTGCAGAGCTATAGTAACTACAGAGGGATTAAACTGATCAGTCACAGCATGAAGTATGAAAAAGAGTAGTGGAAGCTAGGTTAAGAAGGGAGGTGATGATTAGTGATCAGCAGTATGGTTTCATGCCAGGAAAGAGCACTACAGATGTGATGTTTGCTCTGAGAGCATTGATGGAGAAGTACAAAGAAGGTCAGAAGGAGTTACATTGTGTCTTTGTGGATTTAGAGAAAGCATATGACAGGGTGCCTAGAGAGGAGTTGTGGTATTGTATGAGGAAGTCGGGAGTGACAGAGAAGTATGTAAGAGTGGTACAGGATATGTACAAGGGTAGTGTGACAGCAGTGAGGTCTGCGGTGGGAGTGACAGATGCATTTAAGGTGGAGGTGGGATTACATCAAGGATCAGCTCTGAGCCCTTTCTTATTTGCAGTGGTGATGGACAGGTTGACAGACGAGATCAGACAGGAGTCCCCGTGGACTATGATGTTTTCAGATGACATTGTGATCTTTAGTAAGAGTAGGGAACAGGTGGAGGAGGCCCTGGCGAGGTGGAGATATGCTCTAGAGAGAAGAAGAATGAAGGTCAGCAGGACTAAGACAGAATATATGTGTGTGAATGAGAGGGAGGATAGAGGAATGGTGAGGATGCAGGGAGTAGAGGTGGTGAAGGTGGATGAGTTTAAGTACTTGGGATCAACAGTTCAGAGTAATGGTGAGTGTGGAAGAGAGGTGAAGAAGAGAGTACACTCAGGATGGAGTGGGTGGAGAAGAGTGTCAGGAGTGATTTGTGACAGACGAGTACCAGTAAGAGTGAAAGGGAAGGTCTACAAGATGGTAGTGAGACCAGCTATGTTATATGGGTTGGAGTCAGTGGCATTGACAAAAAGGCAGGAGTCAGAACTTGACATGGCAAAGCTGAAGATGTTAAGATTTGCAGTGGGTGTGACGAGGAAGGACAGGATTAGGAATAAGTATATTAGATGGTCAGCCCAAGTTGGAAGGTTTGGAGACAAAGCCAGAGAGGCAAGATTACATCGGTTTGGACATGTGCTGAGGAGGGATGCAGAGTATATTGAGAAAAAGATGGTAAGGATGAAGCTGCCAGGTAACAAGAAAAGAGGTAACAGGAAAAGAGGAAGGCCTAAGATAAGGTTTATGGATGTGGTGAGAGAGCACATGCAGGTGGTTGGTGTGACAGAACAAGATGCAGAGGACAGGAAGAAATGGAAACAGTTGATCTGCTCTGGCGACCCTTAACGGGAGCAGTCGAAAGAGGAAGAAGAAGACTCATCAGAAATATTTGGAGAATTTATGCAGTTTAATCAATCGCAGTTATATCCTGTGAATAGGAGATTTAAACAATCCTGATATTGACTGGCAATATCTCAGTGAAAAGAGTGCTTATGCTAAGTGATTTACTGATATAATTTTATTCCATAAATTGGAACAGCTATATATTATTTCAACTAAAGTCAAATACATTGAATACCTTTTCTTTGACCCCTTTTCAGCAAAAGTCAAACTCCACAAAAGATTGTTACACTGCAGTTTTTCCTACAGTAAGTAACCAGTGGGCCAATGGAATGATCACATAAAAACAGAAACATTTAAAACCCACCCTGGTGGGTGGCTATGCCTCGCACAAGCACACCCCCCTAACTAAACATACCAACTCCAAGATCACGCTATGGTGGGGAAAAGGGCAAATTCCCAAAGATGGCCCACTAGTCACTTACCGTGGAAAAATATTTTGACTTAACGATCGTTCATGGTGTTTGGCTTTCACTAAAAGGGGTCGATGAAAAGATGTTTGATGTATTTACTTTCATTGAAATAATATAGACCCAGAGAAAACACCAGTGGTAATAACATCTTAGATATTCTAGCCACAAATGTTCCAAATCTTGTACATAATCTATCAGTAATTCTTCCACAGGCTCATTGAACCATAGTGCCGTTGACTTTAGGATATCTACTTTATTTTTACATGTATTAAAATATAAAAAATATAATTTCAGTAAGAATGATTATATCATTTTACATAGGTCACTGGCTTATGTTGCATGGTCTGACATTGTGGAAGATAAGTGAAAACTATTTAGCTACTCAGTACTGGAAGATCTATGGAAAACCAGCATGGAGTGAACTGTCTATAACAAACAAATTGGAGCTAGGAATAAATGACCTAGTTGGTGGAATTATGACCTCTGTAGATTATATAGTATTAAGAGGAGGATATTTAATACATTTAAAAATGTCCAACAAAGTCTAATAAATACAGACCGAATAACATGAGAAATGACTTGAAATATCAAATTATGTAATGTGGAAAAAATAACGAATGATAAATATAACATTAAAAAGTTCTATAAATATACAAATAGGCATACTAAACATCAGTGTTTAATTAGTTCACTGAAAGCCAATCAAACAATGATTGGCCACAGACAAATTGCCAGAACATTTAATGAATAGTTTGTTTGTATTTGTATTAATGCATTTATTGCCAATGTGAGAACATTATCCCCCGGATTCAGCAAACTCTGCACGGCATGCAGGAATAGTGCAGGAGCTCCTGGAGGTAATATGGCTGCCGTGCGATCCAGGTATAAGCTCCCGGGGTGTGCATGAGTGCCCCTGCACTATTCCTGCACAGACACAGATTGTGTATGCAAATTACCCCATTTGCAGGTGAAAACCATGCAAATGAGGTTGAACTTGTGATCCAGGAAGCTGTCAGCCAGCCGTGCAGGACTAGTGTAGTGTGCAGAAATGTACTCGGTTAGTAACATACATTTCTGCAAACTACAAAACGGAGCCATGACTGCTCTAAAGAAAGGGTGTATAGTATATGTAAAGAAAAATATATGGCCATTGGGATGAAAACCAGTTGCCAAAATAAGAAAAAATAACTTTTATTTCTTTTAGCTGATTTTGGCTGTTTAAGCGTAGGGCAGTGGCTTGCAAATGGGATTGGGATGAAAATAAAAAAAAAAACCTGAAATAAAAATTTTAACCAAAATCACTATTTTGCCATTATACTCAATTGGCAGGCAGAAGACAACATGGCCAGTGAATAGTGGTTGCTAAGGGGGAAGGCTCAGTGTGGGACCTGTAACTATGCAACCTATGCAAATGAGGGGAATGATACTAAATCCCAGATTTTCCCTCAATGCTAGCCAGCATCCAACCGTGTAAGTGCAGAAATAGCATGGTGCAAGCCTAAGAGTTAGCTGACATCATGGGGGGGGGGGGTGTCAAGCATACTGTAATCTTACTAGAGCCCTGTGGCTCGGGTTTGCCCTTAGCTTAGCAGAGCTAAGCAAGGGGGTGTGTCTGAGGCTGCCTAGCACTCTTTACATTGCCTAAATGGGTGTGGGTTTTAAAGGAAAAAAAAAGTAAACCAGGAAATAGCAGCTCTGTGCACATTTGAGCACTGAGTTTGTGCGGCGCATCCTCGGGCTTAAACAGGAAGGCAATGGAAAGGGAAAACAGCAGTAGGAAGGTAATCAAGGAGAACTAGCATAGCTGGCAGGTGAAATGTATCAGAATCAGCCAAATACACATGCAGCAGCCCACCCAGCACACCACTATAAACTATGCAGACACAGTTCCTTCTGTTTTTTCCCACATACTCTACACCACCGGTGTACACAAGCGGGGAAATTTTAACTAACAAAAGTAACAAAATGATAGGGGCTGCAGCAGCTATCATACATCAACATGTGGAAGAGGCTGAGGGTGGTGAGGATGAGAATGCTGTCGACCAACACACAGTGAGGAGATGGAGAAGAGTGTTCAGACCTAGGGTAACCTACCAGGGGCTACATGAGCTTGAGCTAGTGGAGCACTATAGGGTGGATAGGGACCTCCTACAGCAAATTGTTGAGCTGTGCCAGCCACACCTGACACACAGAACTAACAGAGGGGAACCCATCCCAGTGGATACCAAGGTATGTGTAGGCCTAAGAATACTAGCCACAGATACCTTCCAAAGGCCAATTGGGGATTCCATGGGGATCTCACAGGCATCAGCATCCAGGGTACTCCACCAGTTCCTGGATGCCATGTCAGCACATGCTGGTAAGCACGTATATTTCCCCAACACCCATGAGGCATTGGCCAGCAATATGTGTCTCTTCCACTAAATAGCAGAATACCCTGAGGTAGTGGGTGCTATAGACTGCATGCACATATGCATCAAAGCACCACCTGGTGAGCGAGGTAGGGTCTACATCAACCGCAAGGGCTTCCCCTCCATCAACTGCCAGGTCGTGTGTGATGCCCAGGGCATTATAATGAATGTGTGTGCTGGCTGCCCTGGAAGCTATCATGACTCCCACATCTGACATCTGACACAGCTGTACCAGAGATTTGTCAATGCGGACATCCCTTATGGTCACCTAGTGGGGATGCTGGTTACGCACTGGAGCCGTGGCTGATGACACCCATCAGAAATGCACTGACACCCGAACAAGAACTCCATAATGAGGCACATGCACAGACCAGAATCATAATAGAGCATGTGTTTGGGATGCTCAAGTCATGGTTCCAGTGCCTGGACACATCCAGTGGAGCCTTGCAGTACTCACCAGCTACATGTACCCAAATTGTCATCGTATGTGCCATGCTACACAACATGATCCTGTGGAAACAGCTGCAGCAGGAACAGTGCAGGGCAGAGCCACACAGCCCCCCACCATTGCCAAGGCCTGCACAGACACAGTGACTCAGAGGAGGAAGGACCTGAGCCTGCCCCAGTAGGCAGAAGGAGGTGTGCCCAGTATGCCCAGGCCTTGGCAAAGAGATAAAGCATAGCACATACAGTGACATGGTAGGGACCCAGGGAATGACACCTTTCTCTGACTCGCATATACAGTAAAAGGGATGACAAACATGACAATACCTGTGCTTAACCATGTATAGGGATTGTACTATGTGCATCTGACATAGTCAGCCTTCCAGCACCATCCTCAATACTGGCACAGCCACAAGGTAAGTCACGCTCCATACCAAATGCCGAATGGAGTAGTATGTGTTGTTACTTGTATCTATGGTATGGATGTGAGCATGCAAGGGAATCGGGTAGTTGAATGGGATGCCAGCAGATAGTAGACACCTATAGCGGCGGCATGAGATCTGTAACAAATACTGGTAGCCAGTACTAGACAAGGTGACAAAACTCACTGCAGGAAATTTGCTGGGCCACATGCATGTCCATAGGGCACACACATGCCAGTCAGGGAGGCTCACATACTCAACAAAAGTCTCAGCCAGCAGGACAGGTGTAGACAAACACAAAAAAAGGCTGTGCTAAGGCCTTTAATTTATCACTATGGGGAACATCCCCCCAGACCTACACAGACAGACTACAACAGGTCAGGCAGTGGGATGTTAGTTCTGAAGGGTAAGAATTCAGAAACTGAAATGTAGGTCAATTAATCCTAAGACCTGTAGTACACTGATATGCCTCTAGTCAGCATGATAGGTTAGAATACAGAATGAAATGGAGTACCTGAAATACCAGTAGAGTCATAGCAAATGTGTACAAGTGTCAGTTGTGCCCCCCCAATCCTATGTAGAACTGTAGTAACAGTCAGGTGTGCCCCCCACAATCCTATGTAGAAAGGTAGTAACAGTCAGGTGTCCCTCCCAATCCTATGTAGACATGTAGTAACAGTCAGGTGTGCCTCCTACAATGCTATATAGAAATGTAGTAGCAGTCAGATGTGCCCCCCCGCAATCCTATATAGAAATGTAGTAACAGTCAGGCGTGCCCCCCCCGCAATCCTATATAGAAATGTAATAACAGTCAGGTGTGCCCCCCCGCAATCCTATATAGAAATGTAGTAACAGTCAGGCGTGCCCCACAATGCTATGTAGAAATGTAGTAACAGTCAGGTGTGCCCCCCCCCCACAGTCCTATGTAGAAATGTAGTAACAGTCAGGTGTGCCCCCCAATCCTATGTAGAAATGTAGTGACAATCAGGTGTGCCCCCCACACAATCCTATGTAGAAATGTAGTAACAGTCAGGTATGCCCCCCCCAATCCTATGTAAAAATGTAGTAATGGTCAGGTGTGCCCCCACAATCCTATGTAGAAATGTAGTAACAGTTAGGTTTGCCCCCAATCCTATGTAGACACGTAGTAACAGTCAGGTGTGCCCCCCCTACAATCTCATATAGAAATGTAGTAACAGTCAGGTGTGCCCCCCCAATTCTATGTAAAAATATAGTAATGGTCAGGTGTCCCCCCCAGTCCTATGTAGAAATGTAGTAACTCTCAGGTGTGCCCTCCCAATCCTATCTAGACACATAGTAACAGTCAGGTGTGCCCCCAATCCTATGTAGAAATGTAGTAACAGTCAGGTGTACCCACCAATCATATGTAGAAATGTAGTAACAGTCAGGTGTGGCCCCAATCCTATGTAAAAATGTAGTAACGTGTATGTGTAGGTATAATAATAGCGGAGCACAGATTACCTGAGCTGGCCAAGGTAGCAGGATAGAGTGTAGCATGTGTACAATATGCAGGTCTGCATGTGTTAGGTTGGTGTGCGTTGTATATTGTGTGAGAGTGGTCAGTATGTATGCATGGTGAGGTTTGTCCTGATGGCCATTGCCCAGTACTGCCGATGACAGGGCCAAGTTCTCACAACTGCAGTGCCAAACACAATGCTTCCCAGTATAACACATTCCAGCAGTAAGCCATAGTAAATGTTTGGAAGTAATATGTGTCACCATCTGAAAGATGGACATGGCATGAATGTCGGCCCAGATATACAAGCAGTACACAGGGGGAAGCACCTCAGACAGAAAATGTATAATATGTAACTGTCAGATGGACACACCCTTGGAATTGTACATACAGGTTGGCAGCACATTATCTGGGCTTGTAATAGGGAATACCGATGTCATCTGGCCAAACACTGGCAGACCACAAAGGTCATAGGAATGATGCATTGAGAAACAGCTGATGTCCCTGCACAAGCCAGCATAAGTGGAATGCCCCATGCATATCTGTGAGTCAGATGCACGTAGTGTCCATAGCAAACATGCACCCAGCTCACTGCACCACCACCCACAGGTACCTCTCCGGTCTTATTCCTGCTGTTGGGAATGTGTACAATATGATCCCCACCTGTGTATGGCAATAGCGAAAGAATGCAGCATGAAGAGCAGGTGTCCCATGGCGGTGTGGCACCCTGCCAGCATCCACACCACTGGATCAATGCTGACAGAAAGTATTGGCATGAACACCTTGCACACCTACCCTGTCACCCCAAGGGGATATAGTGTATCACAGTCTGGGACTATAGGAGTGACAGAATGCAGTGGTCTGCTACAACTGGCCTGCATCACTACCAAATGCCCTACAGTCCTCTGCCAAAGGCCTGTGTCTCACCTGTACTGCCAATGTATGCTATGTCATGGACTCCCAAATAACAACATAACACAGTCCACAGAACCCAAATGCAAGGCCATGTGGACAAATCACAGTAACATGTCCACCATGTCCTACTGCATGAACTGTGGACCAACACCAAAGTACTGCTGTGATGAGGTGATAACTGTAGGGAACATATCAGATAATGTTCTCATAATGTATGGAAGAGGATAGAATAATAGTGTGGGGGGTGGGAGCATAGGCAGCATGGAGTGTGTGAAGTCCAAAACTCAGCCGTGTGCACATACTATCCCTGGCTGCAAACACAAAAATGGGTGGCTACAAACCTGCTTGTAAACCACAATGTGTAGGGGTAATGTCCAGAATTATGACCCCTGCCTCTGGGTAACCTGTGTGAATCTGTACAGCTGTGAGGTATGGCCACAGCAGGATATGGCCACACTGTCACGTTGATGGATGTACAAGCATGGGATCCTCTGCCACCACCATACCAAGTTGCTGAACCTTTTACACAGACCCAGCAGCAAGTATCTGCAGCTTCCCCTCCAGAATGGCATGAGTGTGCAAGAATATGTAGGCTGCTGACCACGATACTGGACACAGCTGCATTCACCCTGTGTTCCCCAGGACATCACTGCAAGCAAATATGTCTACCTGACAGTACTTGATGACATAAAACATCACAGTGTATAACAGTACATATGTCTGAATATCTCTGCTAACATCAGGAGCACATAGCAGAAGCAGCACAGACACAATTACCTACAGTAACCCACTATCCTTTTCCCATGTTGACCCCGTATTGTCAACTGATCTACAGATATGCTGCAGCAACAGTTTCTAGCTGTAGGTGTAGAACACAAAAGTCTGCACTGGAGTACAAGCTAACTGGAATGGATTCACACATTCAATACAGAAGGTCATACTGAGCATGCTCCCACACTTAGAGAAATGAAAGCCATGTCAGACAACAAAATACTGAAAGATCATACTGGGCATGCTCACACACTTAAAGAAATGAAGCCCATGTCTGGCAACAACAGTGGACCATGCATATCTGACAGTCGCAGATGTTAGTGCATGCACTCCTCAGTGCACACCAGTCATGCTTTGCACACACATTGGATAGGAATACACACATATATCCAAGGACAACACACTATAATAGGCCAAAAGTACACATACATAGATGTGCTGAAGACAGTGACAGTGACAAAGAGCCTTCCATCATGAGGCCTGTCCCACCCAGCACACATCCAGTTGGCTAAAACAACATGATGTTCAAATGTTAATCACCATAGACATTTGCCTCTGGAATCCCTCAGCGCTATAGTGTCTGTGGTGCTAGTGCTAACTGTGCAACATGAATGTACAAGTCAGTAGTCATCTAGCAGTTGTATACATGTACCTGTGCAATATAAACATGTGTGTGCCTGAGTGTGGTGTGTCTGCCTCTAGATGAAAGGGTTATGGCCCATGCACACACACTGCACTCCCCATTGCCCTACTATGGCAAGCCTGCTGATGTCTTCACCTTGAAATACACCTTTGGGAAAATAATAGCCTAGTAATCTTTGTGGCACATCCTATAACTGTGTAATGCTGTAGTGTGATGTACTAGCTCAATAGGAGTTCTAATCCTAGATGTGGTGAGCATGTGTGCTTGTCTGTGTAGGGATCAATGCTTTTTAGGCCAGTCACACTCACTACAGTTTCACATGCCCTACTTCGACAAGCCTGCTGATGTCATTCACTTTGAAATACACCTTTGGGGAAAGCATAGCCCAGTAATCTCTGTGGCACGTCCTATAACTGTGTAATGCTGTAGTGTGAGAAATTAGTTAGGTAGGAGTTCTATTCCCAGAAATGGGAAGTATGGATGTTTGTATGTGTAGGGAGCAATGATTTTGAGGCCATTCACAGTAACTACAACCTCCAGTGGCCATCTTTGGCAAGCCTGCTGATGTCATTCACTTTGAAATACACCTTTGGGGAAAGAGTAGCCTAGTAATCTTAGTTGCACATCCTATAACTGCGTATTGCTGTAGTGTGATAAACAAGTTAGGTAGGATTTCTATTCCCTGACATGGGAAGTGTGGATGTTTGTATGTGTAGGGAGCAATGATTATGAGGCCATTCACAGTCACTACAACCTCCAGTGGCCATCTTTGGCAAGCCTGCTGATGTCATTCACTTTGAAATACACCTTTGGTGAAAAGTAACCCCGTAATCTCTGTTGTGCGTCCTATAACTGCGTATTGCTGTAGTGTGATAAACAAGTTAGGTAGGAGTTCTATTCCTGGATATGGCAAGTGGGGATGTTTGTTTGCATGTGTAGGGAGCAATGCTTTTGAGGCCATTCACAGTTGCTACAACCTCCAGTGCCCATCTTTGGCAAGCCTGCTGATGTCATTCAGTTTGAAATACACTTTTGGGGAAATATAGCCCAGTAATCTCTGTGGTGCATCCTACAACTGTGTAAAGCTGTAGTGTGATAAACTAGTTAGGTAGGATTTATATTCCCCGACATGGGAAGTGTGGATGTTTGTATGTGTAGGGAGCAATGATTATGAGGCATTCACAGTCACTACAAACTCCATTGCCCTTCTTTGGCAAGCCTGCTGATGTCATTCACATTGAAATACACCTTTGGGGACAGAGTAACCCAGTAATCTCCATGGCACATCCTATAAGTGTTTAATGCTATAGTGTGATATACTAGTTAGGTAGGAGTTCCAATCCCCCACATGGCAACTGTGAGACCTGGTGTGTGTCTGTGTTTGTCATTCATATCCTGTGTGGAAGTGGCTGTGAGTGTGTAACAACTGGACTCATTGTGAAGTGGGTTTTGTATATTTCTTATATGGTGGGCCTATTATATATTGCAATGTCCACCTTACAGGGATAACAGATGTCAAACAGCAGATAGGCTAGGGTTGACAATCCATACCCCTACATGTGACATCAAGGCCTGGCAAACAATTTAGTCAACCCTTGTATTACCCACAGAACACTCTCAACCCATGCCTCATACACAAACATACTCGGCTAGGCAACAACCACTCTGTTGGTAGTTCCCTGCATATTGCCCACAGATAGTAACCATGGAGTGATTGCAGCGGACTACAGAGGGCATGGCACCCTGTCCCATCACTACAATAGGCACATAATTGCATACAGTGCTCCTTCACTATGTTCCCCACTGGACACCTGCAACACCTGTAGTGCCATCAAATGTAACCCACAAAGGACATGCCATGCCTTAAACACATGTCCTGTATGGACAGATGACACTCACACCAGGGAATACCTGTATCATGCTGTCAGTGTAGGTGCAGAGTCAACCTGGTGTCCATTGCCAGTTCCCACAACATGAGGCCAGGAATGGCACATCTGATGATAACAATCTGTGTACACAACATGCTCCAGACACCCCAGGTACACTTCCACATGTCACAGAACATACATGTTGGATGTGTGCACATTCCAGACACCGTCCATGTCATGGACTATAGAACACATACATGGCAAGCTTTGCACAGCACCTGCCACCCACAATAGTAACCCAGATGACGGGATGGTGAATACAATACTCACCTGTGTGGGCCAATCCAAACACTACACCCCTGAGCCACACTGCAGACCATTTTCATGTGGCCTAATGCCAAGGTATACCCTTTACCTAGCCTTGTACAGCCTTCTGGCACGGTCAACCACTACACACCTGTGAAGCAATGCACCCATGCATGTCAATACTGGCAATCTGTGTGTGTGTGTGTGTGTGTGTGTGTGTGTGTGTGTGTGTGTGTGTGTGTGTGTGTGTGTGTGTGTGTGGAGTATAATGATTTTGACGCCATTCACACACACTCACTACACCTCCCATTGGCCTACTGAAGCATGCATTCTGATGTCAGACACCTTGACATACCCTTTGACTATATATCATCCTGATAACCCCTGTGGTGCATGTGATACCTGCATATTACTGTATTGTGGCAAACTAGCTAGTTAGGAAGTCTAATCCTGACCCTACCAAGTGTGTTAATGTGTGTGAGTCCCTGAGAGAGTGTGGCTGTGTCGACATTGACACCTGTTCATGTGGACAGGCATGTGTAGTACACCTACCTTATCCCTCCTATATCACTGTTGCAGATGTCACTCACCATCAGATATACCTTTAAACAGCTCCTCCATATGTAAGATCTGTGGTGCATGCAATAACTACACAGACATGTGATAGAAATACATAGTCAGGCAGGGGTTTGAAACCCTGTACTGGTAAGTGTGTGACACAAACCTGCTACGGTTTTACTCTCCCACCCCCTCCCTGTCTTACTTTGTCTCGATCTGTCTATCTCAATCCCTCTCTGGTGGATGTGGAGAAGTACACCTGCCTTGCTTAGGCTGCAGCTTGTGTTTTGTAAGTGATGCTCA
>NC_056727.1:329700473-329745473 GCF_019279795.1 Protopterus annectens
TATATATATATAGATATATATATATAGATATATATACATATACACAACTATATATGTCTACACATATACAGATATATAGATATATATGCACATATAGTTATGGATATTGACATAAATAGGTATATCTGTTTAGCTATATATGCATGTAGCATTTATATTATGCTGTCGAAAACTCAAACTGTCGACAGCGTAATAATCAACACGAAAATGTCGAAACCCCCGAATATCAAACACACACACAAAAAAATAAAACACCCAAACACAACACAAATTGCTCTATGCAAGCCCCCCTGCACCCCCACACCCCTTACTACTTAAATATACCAACTCCGAGATCACACTACATTGCAGTAAACGAAAATCTCCCCTTATGGAGATTTCCGTTTACATGCAGGATGACTTTCGCTTTTGACATTTTGGTGCCGACAATATCAGCTTCGATACTGTCGGCCTTCGACAGGGTGACGTAGACCCCGCACATATAGTTATAGATATGTACATATATATATATATATATATATATATATATATATATAGAGAGAGAGAGAGAGAGATCTATAAATGGCCATATATATGGTGCACTATACAGATGTGTATAAATACATATATCTGAATATATATGTGTATGTACATGTAGACATATATCTACATATGTATATATCCATATCCTTGTCATGTGTAAACATTACTGTTGTGTATACCTTCCCAGATATATCGCACCGTATGTATCTGATATATGTATATTTAGATGTAACAACATATGTGTTGCAACAGTAATATCACTAACATGTACTATACAATTGTAGAAGTCACAGCGATTGTTCAATACTATTAAATATGTCTACTGACAGATGTATTGGAAATACAACAACTGTCTTCACAGCTGTCATAGAGTAGTGGTTAACTGTTGTGACTATAGCATACAGGATCATGGGTTCAAGTGCTGTTTATTTTGTTGTTGGGCAGAACAAGGGCTGTTGGATACAGAGTGGTTAAGGCAGTTTTGAGCAGCTTTAAGCATGTTTGCATGGTTTTGCATGAAACTAAGCGGTGCTAATGTACAGTTAAACGTACAGGTGCTTACACAGTGTAGGCTTTGCTTACCAGTGTGCTAATGTGCTTAGCTGTTATAGTGCAGCAATGCTGACACCTAAGTATAGCTCAGCCCTGGTAACCAGTGCTCACATCCCAGTCTGATAACATAGCAGGGTAATGACATCTGTAATAAGTTTATGTAATACCATGTACATAACATACGCCTGTGTGCTGTCATTACAGTAGCAAGAGGTGTGAGTGTCATGTCTGGGACACTTGAGTATAAAAGACCTGTACATCACTTTTACCCATGTGAATGTGTTATATACAAGGGTAGTATGCCAGGTTATGTGCCGTCACACTAGTATGTAGTGTATCATGCCATTACTACTGTTGACAGTGCTTTCCCAAGTAAGAGTAGATTGCTAATTGTAGTACTGGCAACAAGCACCACTGCATGTCTAGACGGACTCTGAGGATTCACTGTCATGTTCCTGGTTTTGAGCTGTGTCACAGTATATATCCCCAACTAGATAATGATCTGACATGTGGAAATTAACTGTAGACTACTGTCTGTATAGCACGTCAATGAGGGCTGCCAACATGTAGTAATGGCATACATATTGGTGTCAGACATCTATCTGTCAACACATTCATCCTACTGCATAGCTAATTGGCAAGCTGATGTCTGTCAGTCCCTGTACAGATGTGCAGATGGCAGGTATCCAGATTGGATATGTACAGGCAACCTATGCTTGACTGACACTGACATATCTGCCCAGCTGTGTTATAACTGACACAGATAGGACACAACACCCTGTATGCACCACATGCCATGGATACCTCCACTACACTACCACAGGCAACAGAACATGCTTAGGTACAGGTCTCCAATACAGACACTAACCATGTTTTGTAATACATGTTGCATACATGTCAACTGGCTCACCTCACTGGCCATTTGCAGGCGACACACAGAGGATTGGCTGGTGCATGTCACTCTCACCCTGAGGGTCACCACAGTGGTGTCTGTAGATAGATTGCATGCTGGTACATGGCAGGTGGCATGATACCACTGTACACACATCCCCTACACTTCCCATCTCTCCATGGACAATAGCCAGGTACACACCTATGACCACCTGCAGTGATGCACCCCAGTACTGACAAATGTGTACGTGTGCATTAGTGAGGATATCAGTGTCTGTGTGTTAGTACCCCTTTAGTTGGGAATACCATGAGGGCCTTCACACCCACCGCAACACCCATTGCCATAGTTAGATGTGGCTGCTGCTGTATTGGACATTACATGCACCCTGTTACACTCCTCTCCCTAAAGGCTACCTGAGCCTTGCAGTACCAGCACAACACTGTTATACAAATGGGTTGATAGGCATGGGATACCCACTGAGTTCTGGCAAGTGTATGTATGTGTGCATGTGTGTATATCTGTAGGGTACAGCATTCCAAGGCCACATACTCCTATTACAATACACATCACCACACAGTATTATGGATAGTGATGTTGCTGCCCATAGAAGAGGCATGACAATGCATCACCCTACTATGCCTGTGGCATGTGCATTAGATGCATATCTCTGTAGTACCACTGTTGGGATGGACAATGGGTTGTATCGCAGTTGTGGTCAATGTGTGATGGTTTGTATGTCAGAGTGTCATCATGGGTTCCAGTGTGTACAATAGCCATGGGGTGTTCATGCTGTGTACCCTGTCATTACACCATGGTACCCCTGGTACATGTCCCATGTACCACTGTATGGTGATCACTGTCACTATCAACCATGCAGGTAAATGATAACATAATCCAGTCCAGTTATGCATGTGCTGTGTACAGCCTACCTGCAACACATTGGACACACTGACAAGTTAGATAGCACTGATAGGCTCAGGTCTCTCGGATGTGTGCCTGCCTGTTATGTATCTGTGAATGTGTATATGATGATCTGTCATACTATGTATTGTCCATATACAACCACTACATTCCCCATTACCATACTGTACATGCCTGCGGATGTTCTGCATGTAGCATGTAAACTGGAATACACCTCATCCTAAACACTGTGTGGTGTGTGCAATGAAAGCCACACACATCAGTAGCACTACATACCTAAGTAGAGGTCTAGTCCCAGTGTTGCCAAGTAAGAGTGTGCGTGTATGTGGAGGGATCTCCTTCAGGTTGCTGATTATACATGTCCCAGGGGGTCACCTGTCCATGTGGCATAGGCTGTAACTGCTATACAGACCTGTGACATGTGTTCACCTGTACCCAGGATATTGCAAAGCCATGGTGTCACCACAGTGCCATACCCCTTGTGAGATATGACAGCAGACCATCCTCCTGCTAACACATGTACACCTACAACACAAATGGATAACATTATGGAGACCACGATCACTCAGTGTTACTAACAGCTATAATGCATCATGGCTGGACAGCTACACTACCTGACATGTAAGCATTAAACATTACTGCTGACAAAATGTTACACAGCAGTACATTTGTACACAGTAGTACAGTCACTGTGTGCATTAGAACCATATTAGCCTGCCCTGCATCGATGTTATGGATAACAGAGATGTGGCACAGGTATCATCATATGCACAGGGTGTGTTGTTGGTTTGCCAGAGACCGAGGGTAGGCCATACATTTGACACCATGTGTGTGGGTGAGGGGTGTAATTTGCTGATATGGGTGTGGTGATGTGGTGTATGCAGGTATGGAGTTGCCCTAGGTGTGTTTGTATAGTATTTGGGTATGAATCCACATAGTTCTGCCATGTGGCTGCCCTATACAGGTGTTTCTTGGACAGCTGCAGACCATACCTGGCATGGTGTGCAGTTTACCGCCTCTGGCCACAGACGTGTAGACTGTGCCTGCTAGGGATTCCATGGGCACGTCCAGGTACAGGCCTCGATGTGATAATCTCCCCTGATGATGACATATGTCCCCTGGAACCGGGCCCTTTCTGGGACTTGTCAGGGCCACGTGCACATGGCCTGCTGTGGTGTGGTGTGGACAGTGCCCCCCCGGCAGTGCTGGGGCTGGTATTGCCACTACGGGAGCTGCTTGGTGTCCTTGCATGTCCACATCGACTGCCAGATGTTGGTGTTGCTGGCCTATGTCCATGTGGGCATCGCCTCACTCCCACCACATGTTCTAGCACAGGCAATCCACGGTCGATGAGGCCCACCATCTCACCCAACCATCTATCCATGACTTCGGTATAATTACGGAGGACGCCTGTAAGTTCATGGATGTTGTCTCTTACAGATGAGAAAGCAGCCCTCTGCAGCCTCAGAATCTGTCTGGTGTACAGTTCCATACATGCCTGCACCCCCATGCCAGTCTGAAACATGCATCTGGTGGTACCAATTGTGGCACTTCTGCCAGGGGCATGATGACCAGTGGCCCTCCCACGAGCACCCCGGTACATCTGCTTATGTGGTGCCCTGCTGGACAGCAGGCATAGATACCACACTCTCCTGTGCACTGCCACCAACCACCAACTGCCCCTCTGCTATGGCCACTGGTGATGGGGTATTGGTAGGCACTGTGACTGTGTGTGGGGTTGGGGTGGATAAGAGGGATGTCAAACGATGGCGCAGTTTCGGCCTCTGACAACCTCGCCTGTGCATCAACAGTCCTAGCATCATTTTCAGTGTCTGTATGGACACCAACATCAGATTGCATGCAGGAGGGACCCTGACCCACCTCGCCACCTGTGAGGGGAAAACCTGTAAGGCATTGCATAACAGTACACACACACACACACACACACACACACACACACACACACACACACACACACACACACACACACACACCCTGAAATTCCACCATAATACCTACCTGTCCCTGAGTTTACAGACAGTCCCAAGTTTATTCACGTAAGTTCCTCTCCTGCATCGCACTTGGTAACATACACTCATTAATACCACTCATTAACGTATCATTCTTCTAAATGCCTAGACAAGTGATCACAACACATGACCTGTTACTCCATTGCCTCTTTGACTTGACTGGAGTAGGTTTTACAAGGCCTCACTGCTGTCATCTAGTGTTCACCCTGGGTATGTCCGGACATCGTGAGCATGGCCCCCATATTAGGGGCTAGTACGTTCACTCAATAATGTCACGCACTGGAGTGTCATACATAACTATTGCTCAGTAGATGCAAGATCTGCTGCTCAATTAACTTATTATGTGGACAACAGTAATATATGGATACACTCCCTGGTATTGTCTAGTAATTCCCCAATGCATGTGTAGTGCTGCATACATGGATAGTCGTTCACCTTTCTGCTGATTGCAATTTTAACGGTATACCTGGTGTCTAGTTTCCCTCCTAATGCATGTTCCATGATACAGACCTTATTATACTATCAGCTGTCCTGAGATTACATATCAGACAAGTATTACTGTTGTCTCATGTGTCAGTCCATGTCCATGTACTGCACGATTCCAAAGGGAAGTACTGACGTATGAACAACCCCACAATCACATATGTGCATACATGGACACCTACACAAACACACACACATGCATCAACCCCCTCCACTCCACCAAATTACACTTACAGACAAAATAACCCCCCCACACACACACACACACACACACAAACCTACAGGTGAGGATTCACAAAGATAGTACACACAGACCTCCCATTACCCATCTGTCAACATGCATAACATATGGTACTCAACAGCATGCAGAGCAGCTATAGTCAATCCATGCTAGCAACATTATACGTGTGTGTGATGCATGGTCTGTGTTAGTAGGTGATGCCCCTTCCTTTGGAAAACACTGCACCCATGTACACAGCATTGTTGTGCACCTGTTCTGCACCCTGCCATGTACTATGCACCATACCTCACAGGTGTACACACTATTGCTGAATGTGTATTACTGTGTCAGTTATGTTTGCTGTAATGCTCACAGCCCCTATGTGTTAGTCCGACATATACCTGGGATGATATGTGGATAGATGTCATTTGTGAATGCCTGATGTCTGATTTACAGATCTCAACATCAGTGGTGCATGTATGACCAACACGATACTATTACACTGACAGCCATCAAACCTTACCATGGCTATGGGGAGTGTACATACCCTTATTGATTTGACACCCTCTTCCTTGATATGCCATGGGACCACATCACTGCATATGTTAACATTACATGAGCCTGATATGTGACATATGTCCTGTACATTCAAATGCAGTGTCTAACAAATGTGTTAGTGGTGCTGATGTTGACTGCGATGCGTACCCTTCATGGGTGCATATGTGTGCACGCCCTTATCATGACAGTTTGCTGCACCTACTGTTATGTGTACTACAGCAGTCACTATTCCTGGCAGGGGTATACTAGCATAGGCCATCTGCATTTGCGAGTATATGGTCAGTCTGCCCTATACATGTCCCCCAACTCTGCATGATTGCAAGGTCAACTCATGTGCACATCCCTTGGAGTCCACATACTGCCATCACTATTGCTGTGGAGTCAGGGTTATGTCTGCCACAGTTCCTGAACCTTACTGTGTGCAGATACAGCCATTCATAGCATCCTTAGGATCCCTGCTGCAGTGCACTGGTATGTCATGATGACACCCCTCCCCACCTTCAGCCTTTTTGCAGATGCTTGACAACTATGGCCTACACATGTGTGTCAGTTTGCAGTGTCCCAAACACTGAATACCACATTAGTCCCAGCTAATGAATGGCAAACATACAGGTGTACACTGACACTGGCACAGTACAGATAGGGATGGTGGGCCTGAGGTGGGGTGAGGCATTGTTTGTGCTGCACATGTATCTTACATGATACTGTGTGCAGGTTTCCAACATATTAATGGCACACCAGTACACATTGCAATGCATGAATTTTGGGGACCTCTTATGTTATGCATACACTACCTATAGAGAGGCCTGGCTTATGTTTCCTGTGGTACAACTGTCACATCTGATTACCCTAACCCATAGGCCACATGCTTGCAGAGTCCAGGCAATTGCTGACACAGGTACTACACAGCCAGTACTTGCTAGACAATCCTGCTACCCCCCTCAGTGTTGTGGCATGTTACTAGGCAGCCTGCATGACCAGTTTGCTACATGTGACATCATCTGTCTTGGATGGCCATCTGTTTATTTCCTACATCATTCCTGTCCCATACATCCTTGCCACATAAATGACTGTCTGCACTGTTTGTCATGGTATATGCAATGGTGAGGTATGGCTACATGTCCAGCTCATGGGTGCAACTTGTTGGGTATGGGACCCATGCCATGTCATGTAAGATGTGTGCAAGCCACGGCTGCCTCTGTTGCAGGTAAGTGTGAACATTTGATGGCCAAACGTCTTGGACAGCAGACCAATACATGGTGTGACATTGGGGACGTGTACTTGCTGAAAGGTGCATTTCCATGACAAATGCATGCAGTCAGTACCTCAACAGCTGCTTCCACTATATTTTATCTGGAGTGTGTGCACACATATGCTTCCAGTGTTTGTGAAGGTATGTATTCCCCATATTTGCTGCCCTAACCTATGATTCTGTATTACACACTCATTGCTCATGTTGGGACCACATTGCAGGTTTTAAGGGTTGTGGACCGCATCATTATGATATGCTGTAGTGTAGAGCTTTAACAGTTGCCATTGTAATACTGGTATATACATTGTTGTAGCAATGTATAAGGGTGATGTTTCACACATGTCCCTACTGTAGGCCTTTTGTCCCACCATTATGTTCATCCCTGTGGACACATTTTGCAATGACAGGATGTTAGTTATATTGCAGATGTCTGACATACCCTTCAAATATGCCATCATGGTCACCACTGTGATGCAGTGCAGTTAACAGCAACAATACATGAACATGTACGGGATGCATTATAGGTAGGTGTGTTAGATGTGTGCATGGAATATACCATAGTCATTACATGACCGGTGTATTGGCAAGCATGAACATAAACCATACTCACCAGCTACAGGTTGCTGCCTTGGTAGTATACCAGAGGGACCTACATAAGTATATGAGGGATGGAATGTCAGTAGCCACACCTGTGGCATTGGTACAGGATGGGTGCAGCATTACAGTACATCAACAGTACAAATCCACAAAACTACAGCTTATGCACATCTGTTTATTACTACTATGCAGCAACAAACTATATATATATGTATATATATATATATATATATATATATATATATATATATATATATATAAAACATCTCACATATGCATGGTCTACCTGTACAGATGTGGATGGATATGCAACAGTGGTCTACTGATGTGCCCTGTGGTCTTACCTGCATGCTCCTCTGCCGGTGTGTGGGTAGCACCCACCTCCACTATGGTTTCTGCCAGTTGTTGCATGTGCGGGTGGGCAGGTGCCACGAGGCTGGTGAGGAGCTCCTCAATACATGTCAGGGAGGATGGATGGCATTACCCTGTCTGCTGGGAGATGATCACCCTGGACTGCAGCAGCACGCTGATGAGTATTGTGAAGCAGGTCACTGCAATGATGCTGGACCTGCTAATAACTGCGGTTCTGCAGGCCGACATCATTGACCCTGCCAAACAGCACCTGGTAGTGTTGTACCAGGTGGTTGATGATGACCTCATTTTCGTCCACTGAATACACAGGTAAGCTGCCATGTGACATCTTGCCTAAAAAACATAAAGATGGAAACAGGTCTTAGCAACTCATAAAGTAAGGTTACCATAGTTCTTAATACACATCTCTGTCTCCCCCCCACCATATCTGTGACAACAAACTGCTCATACAGCTCAATATGTATGGCTACAGCTTACCTACCATTGGGATATATATCATATTGTACCACGCTTTGTGCTACGTGTTTGTAGCCATGTTCCCTGTGGTGACACTATCATTGCTGGCCTGTTATGGACAATGTCACCTGCATGCCATTGTAAGGGCCACTATGGTTTCATATATGCATGTGGTCTGTTTGCTATGTGATTGCTACACATCTGTCATTATGTGTTATTGGGGATATCTATGCATGCTGTTGGACATGATCTGGGATTGTGTGGACTATTACTACCCACATATGTTCTATAACAGTGACACAATAGCATGTTTAGGGAACAGCTCCCAGCAGAACCACCTCACCCACCTCATCTGACCATGTTACCAGGCTACATCACACATGAGACCCACCCTGGGGCCTCCTCATCTACTGGTCCTGCACTACCTTCAGCTGGAACCACCTCAGGGGATGGTGTTACCCTACCCTGGGGGCACACACAGGCATGATCTTGTCACCCGAGGTCAGGTCCAGGGTCTGTTGCATAGGGAGCTCCACAGACACTTGGAGGATGTGCTACAGCACTTTGAGGTCCTCAGTACACAATCACAGGGTCCACATGCTACTCCTGCTCAACCTCCAGCCCAGGCACATTCAGGGCTGTGAAGCTGCTGTTGTGACTGGCAATGGGTGGGGACCTTGTTCCCATTGTTACCATATGGGGCTCATGGGGCTTCCACATCACAGATGATACCCACCATCCAGTGTCTTTACCCACCACATGTGTCATATACCACCCCCTGTAGGCTGTCCTCGCTATCTACCAACCCAAGCCACCTCCACAAATATACCTGCTATCCTTCCCCAAATTCCCATTCCCACCTTCACAGACAAGGGCAATGTGGTCCCAACAACGGGTTTGCATGTGACATAACCATCCATGTTGCACACACTTACTGCTGTATATATATATATATATATATATATATATATATATATATGTGTGTGTGTATTGATATGTGTGATGTTCTCTCACACATAGCATGCAGCACTGTGATGGAAATATAGAGGACATGTATTTATATACATATGTGTGTGTGTGTGTTTGTATATATGTAGACATATACACACACACACACACACACACATATATATATATATATATATATATATATATATATATATATATGTGTGTGTGCAGATATATATATATATATATATTATGCTGTATATATGTGTTTATATATATATATATATATATATATATATATATATACACACATATAGGTGTCTGTAAATCTGTAGACATACATCTATTTATGTATACATATATATATATATATATATATATATATATATATATATATATATATGTACATACATGCACATATGTATACATATACAAATATATATATATATATATATATATATATATACACACACACACACACACACACACATATATATATATATATATATATATATATATATATATATATATATATATATATCAATACATATACACAAATACATACCTATATATATGGGGTACATTCAGACATCAGGTCCACAATCTCTAACTCTCCTTCTTGCACAGCTGCACTGTTCTGTCTTGCTACAACACAGACAGGTGCCAAATATGTACACAGCCTAACATTAGGGGGGTAAATATAGGGACATCACAGTCCACATCACAGACCACACACACCATTCAGGGTGTTTACCCACCACGTGTCACATACCACCCCTGTATGCTGTCCTCTATATCTACCAACCCTGACCACCTCCACAACTTTCCCTGCCCTACTTCCTCATATTCCCATTCCATACTTCACATACAAGGGCAATGTGGTCCAACAAGGGGTTCACATGTGACATACTCATCCATGTTGCACACACTGACAGCTGTAGATATCTGTGTGTATTGCTATGTGTGCTGTTTCCTTGCACATAGCATGCAGCACTGTTTTAGTAATATATGGGGCATGTATTTACATACATATATGATTGTGTGTGTGTTTGTATATATGTAGACGTGCATATTGGTATATATCTGTATATGTGTAGAAATATGTGATGTATATATGTGCTCATATATATGTCTACACAAAGGTATCTATATATTTGTGGACATACCTATATATATATATATATATATATATATATATATATATATATATATATATATATATATATATATACATATATATATATATAGACACACATATATATATATATATATATATATATATATATATATATATATATATATATATATATATATACACACACACACATATGCATATCTATATGTGGGGTACATTTTGACATCAGGTCCACAATCTCACAACACCTTCCTACACAGCTGCTCTGTTCTGCCTTGCTACAACACAGTCAGGTGCTACATATGGACACAGCCTGACATTAGGGGGGGTATATGTAGGGCCAGATTGCAGGTAAGCCTATTACACACCTATGGCATTTCAGCATGCTACATTACATGTTAACCTGAGTGTCCTGCAAGTGGTGGGCTCTGGAAACCATGTGTCCATCATTATGGCATTACTTCCACCACCAGCTATTGGCCACAATAATATAAATGTTTTCCATTACACAACACACACTATGATGGCTTACATCTTGTCAGTCAGTGCTGCTCTGCACAGTTGATGGGTATGGCCCACTACCCAGAGGGACAGACTCTATTGTCCATAGCAGTTGTTCAGCTGAACATCATTACAACAACACCTGATGGCACATATAAATCATTCCACATCATCTATCCCATCATTATGGACCAAGTACTACAGTCAATTGCATGCATATATACTTTACATACCTGTTGTGGGAATGATGTCTGTTTTGGATAGTTTGCTTGTAAGGTTTTGTTTAGTGTTGTTTTTTTCCTTTGCCTTTGGCTTTCTTTCTTTCTTTCTTTGTTTCACTCACTCTCTCTCTCTCTCACTCTTTCTCTCAAGTAAATGGATTGAGCTGCTTTGAATAGATTGCAGCATGGATTTTGTAGGTGATGCACATGATCAGGTGATGGCCTCTGCACCAATCAGTGTCCTCCACTTGGTACCTGCATACAGCATGCTGTGTAGTACTTCCAGTTATCGCTGTCATGGGAACCCACTACTATAAATCCCTACATCATTTGGGCGTTGTCCCTTTACCTTTCCTGTATGTTGGACATTCTTCCTGTGTGTGGGCAGCAGTGTTACAGACAGCAGGTAGCAATACCTCTTACAAGAGGGCTTGCAAACTCAGGCCAGCTACATATTTCTATAAGGTTCCAGAACTACGGACAGAGTGTTAGTAGTGTTGTTATATGCATTGCATAGCACCAGTGTTACAGGGTTTGTGTGTACATACTAGTTTAACATCGAATGCAGTCTGTCTGCATAGCTGTCAACAGTGGGCCTATCCACATGATGTCCAGAGGTGTGCCTGTTATGTTTTGTCTGTCCATCACACAGGTCTTGTGTCAGATATATCACTGGCAGTGTGTGTGTTGAGTGCTAAATCCATGGCTAAATCCATTTGTGTTTCTGACTTCATATTCCTGAGAAAGGTTATGTTGCAGACTATCCTGTAACACCAGCAACTTGCTCAGTGTATGACAACACTATTTTACATATGGGCCTGTGTTCTAGCTTCTGTCCTCCACCTACATACCAGGCTTTGTCCATATGACATGCAGTAAGGGGTTGTTATGTAGTGGCCTGTGATTATGTCATGCTGCCATTCCTGCCATGATTCCAGTGCTGTTGTGGCCCTCACACATATTGTGGGGTAGGGTCCATACTTATGTGGGCTTCATCTGCACAAAACATGTGTGCCCTTCTTCAGTCCAGAGGTCAGTGTATGTAACAGTGTTATATGCCTCTGTAAGTCAGTCTATGGGGTGAGGAGGTATGCACCATAAATAACCCAGGCTGTTACAACATAGGTTCATAGGTTCATAGGTTCGTACTAGGCTATCTGCTCTAGGGCATTTATAAGCCTAGCCAGAGTGTGTGTGGCTTTCACCACCCCTTAGGATGAGAATACTACGCCCTTTTAGGGTTTAGTTTACTGTGCCTCTGTCTAGTAGTGACACAGAGATGACCCCCGGGGTAAACTTACGATCTCCCATCCACTCGTCAAGATTTCTCTTGAATAGAGTCAGTGAGGGGCTCTGCCTAACATGGATTGGGATTCTGTTCCAGAGTGTAGGGAGCCTCTGGGTTATGAATCTGTCCCTCCAGCACGTCCTATTTATTTCTGTGTTGAGGTTTAAGTCTCTTGCTCTCGTGGCTCTGGTGGATTTGGATTTACTGAGGTGGAGCATGTCCATTAATTCCGGATTGGACATGGCCTTGTACGTCAGGCACAGATCACTTCTGAGTAGGTGGTATGCGACTGAATAGAGCTGGAGTTTTTTCAGTCGGGCAGCATATGACATATGTTTAAGACCCTTTATCCTCTTGGTGAGGAACTTTTGGGGTCTTTCCAACTGCTGCAGGTGACGGGTAAGATACATCCCAAATGGGGCATTGTACTCAATCATTGGCCTGATAAGAGAAGAGTACAGGGGCACAATGACCTCTCTTGATCTAGATGTGAAACCCTTCATGATAAGATGGGCAATATAGAAGGTCTTCCTAACCACTTTGGCAATGTGAGTGTCAAATGAGAGGTTACTGTCAACCTGGGTCCCAAGGTCCCTGATTACCTCTTCCGTACTTAATGGATTACCACCTATGTGGTAATTTGTGGGTACCTTGTTTTTCCCAAAGGGTATGACTATACATTTTTTGGCATTCAGCTTAAGGCCATGGCTCTAGCACCAATTAATCGTTTCTATGAGGACTCTCTGAAGGATGTTTGTGTCCGCTGGAGTATCAATTATGGCGCCCAGTTTGCAGTCATCTGCGAACTTTGTCAGCCACAATCCTCCTATGTTTGCCTGTACCTCGGAAAAATAAATGCTGAACAAGAGGGGTCCCAGGACTGAGCCCTGTGGGACACCGCTTGTGACTGGCTTAGAGTCTGACATAGCTCCAGCAACTCTGACCCTGTGGGTTCTGTCCTTGAGCCAGTTTGCAACCCATCTTGTGACATATGGGTTTACATTTAAGCTGGTGAGTTTGTCTATGATGCCCGAGTGGGGTATTGTGTCAAAGGCTTTTGCAAGGTCAAGGTAGGCTGTGTGAACTGCCTTACCCTCATCAATGGCCTTAGTGACTGTTTCAAAAAAGTCGATCAAGTTCAAAAGGCAGGATCTGCCTTTGACAAAGCCAAATTGGGTAGGATCCAACGTCTGTAGGTCCCCAATGTCTTTGTTTATGAGTTTCATAATGATCCTCTCCATAGCTTTGCAGACCAGGCTCGTCAAGCTTATGGGGCGGTAATTTCCAGGGTCTGTAGAAGCACCGCCTTTGTGAAGTGGTACCACTGTCGCCGTACGCCACTCTTTGTGTACGTATCCTGTAGTAAGGCTAAGATTAAACAGCAGCCTTATGTGTGGGTTTAGTTCCTCTTGGAGTTCATGTAGTACACAGCCCGGGACACCGTCCAGTCCCATTGATGCTGTGTTTTTAGCTTTAGAGAGGGCGGCTCTCACCTGGACATCTGAGATGTTAGGAAGGATACACTCTGCTGGGATAGTTATTTCTCCTTTTGGGGGGGAGGGGAAGGAGAAATTTGCACTGAACCTGTCTGCCAGAATGTTGGCAATGTCAGTGGGTTCAGTGTATTTTGTATCATTTTGGACTAACTCTGAGCATATCTGGGAGTTTCCACCCAGGTTTCTAACATAGCTAAAGAAGGCCTTGTGATTGTCTTTTGTGTCTTTTGCGATTTTTCTCTCAAAGTTGGCCTTGGATGATTTTATGAGTGATCGTAGTTTTTTGCTAGTACTGATCAGAGATGCCTTCCCTTTTAGGGATTTTGCTCTGTCATGTAGTAGCTTCCTCCTCCTGTTGTAGAGTTTGTTTATGGCTGGGGTCCACCAGACCGGGCGCCTGCCTTTGGGGGAATGGGTCTTGGTTTTATTTGGGATTGCATGATCCATGCATTCTTGAAGGTGCCCGTAGAAGGCATTTGCAAAGGATTCAGCAATGTGGGTTGTGGTTTCCACTGGCCCAGGGGCCTTGAAGGATACCATTTCAGTCTTAAGAAGTGTGAAGTTGGCTTTTGAGAAGTTCTTCACTGTGATCTTTTGTGCAGGGGGTGGGGGCGGGATGTGGATTTCCAGTGAGATTAATTTATGGTCTGATCTTACCAAAGAGGGATATACTTCCGGTGTGGAGCATTTTGTCCCCATGTTTGTGATGATCAGGTCTAGTATATTGTCTCCTCTTGTGGGAATGGTGACCAGTTGTTCCATTGCATTTGAGTTTATGAATTTTAGGAACCTTTGGGCTAGGGTGCTGGGGCTTGAGTAATGTTCCCAGTCTATGTTTGGGTAGTTGAAGTCTCCCAATATGATGGTATTTGGAGAGACATTCATACTCTCTAGTGTCTTCAGGAAGGCTGTGTGGGGTTCCTGAGTTTGAGAGGGTGGTCTGTAGCATGCTACAAACTGTAAGGCAGTTTTGCCTATGGTTAGTTGCACCTGGATGGTCTCCAATGCTTCGTGCATTGCCACTAACCTGGAGGTGTGGGTATCTTTGATGAATATGGATACTCCCCCTCCTTTTGTGGTTCGGTCCAAGTTTTGGGGCCGGAAAGCATGATATGAGGTAAAACCTAATAGTGCTGGGGTGCTCTCAGGAGCCTTGAACCAGGTGTCAGTCACTGCACAGACATCGATGTTCTCCATACTGAGAAGGGCTTCGAGGGCATGCATCTTGAGGTTTAGACTTCTGGCATTGAGCAGCATTACCCTTAGTTTTTTTCCACATGTGTTTTCTAGGGAGGTAGGTTTGTCCTTTGAGCCTTGCCTAAAAAAGGCACTATGGGGGTGGCAAGAGCCTTGGCCAATATCTGGAAGCCCAGGGGTGACAGGTGCAAGCCGTCCCTTGCGAAACAGAGTGGCTTGTCAAGCATGTCATCCCAAGCAGACAGACATTGGATCCCCTTAGAATGACACCAGTAATTAAGCCAATTGTTAAAACTGATCATTTTGTCTTTGTACTGTGGCATCATTCTTGGTGAGGGTAAGATGCTGCTCAGGGTCAGGGTCATACCAGCCTGGGCTACATAATCAGAGAGCTCCTCTATGTCTCTTTTCATGTAGTCCAGGGAGGTACGTCTCAGGTCGTTCACACCGGCATGTACAATGACTGAGTCATATTTGTACTTGCTGTGGAGTGACCTGAGTGCTTGTGTTATGTGGCGGATTCTAGCTCCCGACAGGCAGCTTACTGTGACCCTCTCCTTGTTCAGTCTGGTGAGCAGTACATCAGTGTGTCTGACTATGGAGTCACCTATTACAAGTGTGTCTGGCATGTTGTTTGGCCTTAAGGGCTGTGACTGTTTAGCACACTGACTTTGTGAACTATGTGTTGCATGTGCTATGTCTTGAGGTGGCGGTTGCTTGGGTGTCTGCTTTGGAAGCCTCTGTTGTTTTGGTAGATTTTTAATCAGCCTCGAGTATGTTTTGTGTGTTTATGTGTTTGGTTTGCAGTTGTGATAGTTCTATGTGAGACTGGGTTTGTGGTGTGCGTGGTTACCTTCTCCTCCTGACTGGTCTTGCCAGTACTGAATTGAGGGAGCTCCGCCTCCAGTTTGGCTATATAGTTGCATCTCTTGCATATATTTGTATTTGTTGGGAGGAGGAGAGGGTTGTCTGTGTACATGAGGCAATTGTAACATTGCCTCAAGATTCCCAGATTCACCAGCTGAACAGGAGAGGACGCTAGCAACTGACACTTCGACATGCTAGAAATAGTGAAAAAGATTGCTGTGTAACTGAGTCAGAAAGGACCTATAGGGAAATGGGTACTCAAGGGAATTTAGGTGAATGAAGTACTTTCTTTTGTTTAAGAGTGCTTTACTTGTATAAAGAAATGCTTTAGGAGCAAGTGCTGAGCTTTTCAGATAGAGTATAGGCTGTATAGATTGCAAGTAGAACAGTTCTAAGGGAAAAATTGAAGAGCGGACTTTACGGAGCCAGAAATAGTTTAACCTTGATTAACCGGCGCTGCGCTATGCTGCTCTATGAGCAACTTTGCGCTAATTCGCGCTAAAACACGCTAAAGTGCGCAAAAGCGGGCTTTATAGCAGGGGGTTGAAAAGAGCCAGGAATTGACCCAAAATGGCCAATAAACTACAAGTTGCTGGGCTGGAACCAATCCTCTAGGGACAAATAGGTTGCTCAGTGCTCCCCACTCCCACTGGTGAACAAAGAAGCTTCCTCTTATCCAAATAAGGGTATGGATAGCACAGGAACCAAGACAAAGCCCAGAGATCAGCAAAATCTGAAGACTGGACTATTCTAGTTCAGAAAAGCGGGAAAACAAGGATATTTTTTGTTATTTTTTCTTTTTTCACAGAGAAGGGAGAAAAGATACAGTAACAAACAGTAAATGCTATAAAACGGCTAGCGCACTTTAGTGTGTTAGCCTAACAATTAAATTTAACAAAAATAACTTTTTAAAGTGCTAACAGTATAAATTCAACACAAGAACAGTAAAAACAATATGCAGAGCTGTTTTATAAGCGAAATGCAGTTGAGATGCAGTACTTTAAGCGAAAGCCAGAAAAAAATACTTATAAATCCAGGAAAGTCACTCTTTCACTCTCTGCTGCTTGTAGAACTCTGCAGGACACCACGAGGAGCTGTGCTGAGTCTTTTACAAGTAAAAAAGCATGCAAAAGTGGGCTTTATAGCAGGGGGTTGAAAAGAGCCAGGAATTGACCCAAAATGGCCAATAAACTACAAGTTGCTGGGCTGGAACCAATCCTCTAGGGACAAATAGGTTGCTCAGTGCTCCCCACTCCCACTGGTGAACAAAGAAGCTTCCTCTTATCCAAATAAGGGTATGGATAGCACAGGAACCAAGACAAAACCCAGAGATCAGCAAAATCTGAAGACTGGACTATTCTAGTTCAGAAAAGCAGGAAAACAAGGATATATATATTTTTTTCTTTTTTCACAGAGAAGGGAGAAAAAGATACAGTAACAAACAGTAAATGCTATAAAACGGCTAGCGCACTTTAGTGTGTTAGCCTAAAAATTAAATTTAACAAAAATAACTTTTTAAAGTGCTAACAGTATAAATTCAACACAAGAACAGTAAAAACAATATGCAGAGCTGTTTTTTAAGCGAAATGCAGTCGAGATGCAGTACTTTAAGCGAAAGCCAGAAAAAATACTTATAAATCCAGGAAAGTCACTCTTTCACTCTCTGCTGCTTGTAGAATTCTGCAGGACACCACGAGGAGCTGTGCTGAGTCTGTTACAAGTAAAAAAGCGCACAAAAGCTGGCTTTATAGCAGGGGGTTGAAAAGAGCCAGGAATTGACCCAAAATGGCCAATAAACTACAAGTTGCTGGGCTGGAACCAATCCTCTAGGGACAAATAGGTTGCTCAGTGCTCCCCACTCCCACTGGTGAACAAAGAAGCTTCCTCTTATCCAAATAAGGGTATGGATAGCACAGGAACCAAGACAAAGCCCAGAGATCAGCAAAATCTGAAGACTGGACTATTCTAGTTCAGAAAAGCGGGAAAACAAGGATATTTTTTTTTCTTTTTTCACAGAGAAGGTAGAAAAGATACAGTAACAAACAGTAAATGCTATAAAAGCTAAGCACTTTAGTGTGTTAGCCTAACAATTAAATTTAACAAAAATAACTTTTTAAAGTGCTAACAGTATAAATTCAACACAAGAACAGTAAAAACAATATGCAGAGCTGTTTTTAAGCGAAATGCAGTCGAGATGCAGTACTTTAAGCGAAAGCCAGAAAAAATACTTATAAATCCAGGAAAGTCACTCTTTCACTCTCTGCTGCTTGTAGAATTTTGCAGGACACCACGAGGAGCTGTGCTGAGTCTGTTACAAGTAAAAAAGCGCGCAAAAGCGGGCATTATAGCAGGGGGTTGAAAAGAGCCAGGAATTGACCCAAAATGGCCAATAAACTACAAGTTGCTGGGCTGGAACCAATCCTCTAGGGACAAATAGGTTGCTCAGTGCTCCCCACTCCCACTGGTGAACAAAGAAGCTTTCTCTTATCCAAATAAGGGTATGGATAGCACAGGAACCAAGACAAAGCCCAGAGATCAGCAAAATCTGAAGACTGGACTATTCTAGTTCAGAAAAGCAGGAAAACAAGGATATTTTTTTTTTTTTCACAGAGAAGGGAGAAAAGATACAGTAACAAACAGTAAATGCTATAAAACGGCTAGCGCACTTTAGTGTGTTAGCCTAACAATTAAATTTAACAAAAATAACTTTTTAAAGTGCTAACAGTATAAATTCAACACAAGAACAGTAAAAACAATATGCAGAGCTGTTTTTTAAGCGAAATGCAGTCGAGATGCAGTACTTTAAGCGAAAGCCATGTGAGGGATATCAGTAGTAAGCTGCCTTAAGGTATATGGTTGTACATTACCATACATTTCACCTTGGGAACATTGCTGGCCTACTGCTTACTGCCATACTGACTGTTCTGTTTGTCAGTGTGATTGTGATGTTTTCAGTTATGCATTGTTATGTAACAGATACATCCCATTGTGTCAACTTAAATCTTTTCCCTCTAGGGATTAAGTACAGAATGTAGTTAGAGGCTGCTGGGCTATACATCTGCATTACTTACTGTTGATTGATTGCTATCCTGTGGCCCAGTCTGTCTTTACTGTTGTACTACTGGAAGGTCTTGGCCTGGACAGCAATATATGTTATGCTTTAGGATTACTGTATTAAATGATCTGTTTGTGAGTTGCATTAATCTGTCTCTGTGTATTTCAAAGTCTAAACAGCTATAGGACATGGCATATACAACTGTAATAGTACACAAATAAAACTTTCTTATGTATGCAAACTTATGTGTGGTGTAATATCCTTTGACTTCTCTGTGGGTATATGTTTCAGACAACAATTATCTTTTGTTTGGGTGACTCATACACTGTCCATTTGATAAGATGGCAACTGTAGGAATACTGGCTGATCAGTATGGTGTACACCCCCTAAATATGTATCTTCTTATACAAATCTCTGTGTGTATATGTGTAGTTGCATATATATGTATATATATATGTGTATATATATTTATATATATATATATATATATATATATATATATATATATATATATATATATGTATATATACATATATATATATATATATATATATATCTGCATATATGTTTGTGTGTGTGTGTGTGTGTGTGTGTGTGTGTGTGTGTGTATCTTTGGAATGTTTGCTTCCACATTGTACAGCCCCTATGGTAGCCAGACTGTACTTCATGATATGTTGTTGATACCAGCATGACATTATACAGGTGGGATGGATTACTGTTAACTTCTTGTGCCCATGTTGTGTTGGTCCTAGGTATGGGACTTGCAACAGTTGGTATTGTATTGCAGGACAGATCTGTTTCGCTGTGGGGGAGGGGGTGATATCAATACTTAGAAGACATATTTAGCTTGAGCCTCCTCACCCCCATTAACAGTGCCTTTGGTCATATATGTATTTATGTTCTCTTTTATATATATATATATATATATATATATATATATATATATATATATATACATATATATATATACACACACACACACACACATATATATATATATATATATATAGAGACATATATATATATATCTATAGATGTATGCATATATATATATATATATATATATATATATATATATATATATATATATATATATATATATACATATATGTATATATTTATATCTATATAGGTATATATATATATATATATATATATATATATAGATATAGATAGATATAAATATATGTGCACACACACACATACATCTACATGTATAAATACATTTCCTGTACAGTTGAATGACTGTGCTGGATGATATGTTTGTGAAAACATCAGGGTTATGTATATCTGACATGGCTTAGTGGTAAATCACTTTGGCTATGATGTGCAGGGTCCTCGATTTGAGCCTTGTAGAGGCTGTTTATTTTGTTGCTGGGCAGAACAAGGGCCATTGGATATAGAGTGATTAAGGCACTTTTAAGTAGTTGTAAGTGGGTTTGTGCGGGTTTGCGCAGAGGTAAGCACTACTGATTTCTGGTTACAGTTTCTTATACTGATTTAGTTCTCAATTGCTTAACCTGTGTAGGCATTACTTACCCCCATGCAAACAAGCTTAAACCCACTTACAGCTGCTTAAAAGTGCTTACACCCACTTACCCCGCGCTAATATATTTAAAAGAAATGAAAAAGGGTTGATAGGAAAGTGATGAAAAAGGGATACAAAGAGGGAAAGACAGTAGGGAAAATAGCTAGAGATGTGCAGGATGGATGTAGGGAAGGTCCATAGCTGCCCATTTCTTCTACAGCTACAACTGTGCATATACACTGAGTTTGGGGATAGATTTGGACACTCAAATCCCTGAGAGAGGGGTGAGGACAACAATAATATGTTGTGAAGCCAATTAGACCAGATTACATGTGTCCAGTGGACACATGTGCAAAATGGACAGCTATGTATGGGGCGAGATTTCTTTTTGGGAGCAGATTGCTCTTTTTTGTTTTTCAGGTGAGAGTGAGATGTTGGGGAGGGATATTAGGTATATTTGGGGAGGTAGGTTGGGTAGGATAACAGACAAGATGGACATGACAGTATACAGGGGCGGTATATGACATGTGGAGGGGTAAACATTTTGATTGGGAGGGGTGTTTGGAAATCAGAAGTCAGTGAGCACCCTAGTGGAAACAGTGGGGCTGAGGTCCCCACCCATGGGTAGTTACCACTGCACCTTTACAGCCCCGAAGGTGGCTGTGCTGGAGGCTGAGTAGGAGGGCCAGACTGACCCTCTAGTTGTGACATGCGGCCCTCAAGCTGGTATAGCAGACCCTCAAACTTTCTGCAGATCTCGCTGCGCACCACATCCCGGACCAGGCGACGGGTGACCGTGTCCTGTCCGCGCCCGCTCCTGGGGGGGCCTAGCCCCATCCCCTTAGGCAGTTCCACCCAAAGGTGGTGCAAGTCCAGCAGACAAGGAGGTCCCAGGGTGGGCCCCAGACATCCTTGTACTTGGTGCCACAGACAGCTGATGTGGGACAGGTGGGTCCTCTGGGACCGACCTTCCCAAATGTGCTATGTTATTTCAATTTTACAACATATATGGGTTAGTAATAGTCAACACATTCCAGGATTGGGTATAACACCATGCATAGATATTCCCATTAACCCAAAATACCAGATATGGAACAGTTGCATAGCAAACAGAACACATGCATATATGGAACCACAGTGGCCATTACAACAGCATGCAGGTACATTGATGGCAGCATGCCACCAATGTGGGAGCATTTCAACATGGCACATGCATAAAAACAAATTTAAATATTTATCAGACAATAGGATATATGTCCCAATAGTAGATTTAATGCAGCACATACCGACTGAGTTGTGTATTTAGTTTATTGTTGCAGATATGGTGGTGGGGGGAGATGCCAATTAACAGCTAGTATATTTCTGTAGTTCTCATTACTTTCCTAGTCAGTGCTGTGATTTGTACCTTACAGGTATTAGTACACTACCCTATGGCCTTAGTTTGTACAATGGTATGGATGTAGACAACTATATACATGAACTGAGTTTTACCTGCAGTATACACCTCTTACCTGGTATACCTGTGGAGATATTGCCATACACCAGGTTGATGCTATGCATATACTCTAGGCATGTCTTGACCACATGCAGGTAAACCGGGACATATTTTGACTATTGCCCTCTTAAACCTTGGGTGAATTGTACAATGACAGGTTTGTTTTCATTGACATTTTCCAAATATGTACAGGCCTGACAGTCAGTTATATGACATGAAATGCTGTCTACATGTCAGAGATTAGCACACTGATATGCCAAGGGGACAGGCAACAGCCGGCAGATATGGGCCGATTAACTGGACATTCTGGACAATTCTGTACACTTGTGGGGTATGATTCTGCATACAGCTTACTACCAGTACCAGGATTTGAACCATGGCTGTGTCTGCTAAAAATAAAATAATGTCCATCAATGTTTAGTGTGCTATATAGATATTGCTGTGTATCTCTTGGCTGATTTCTGTCTATAATTCTCCTGTGGTTTTACAATCTGACCTTGTAATTACAACACTCTTATACAGGATTTCTTAGACAGTTTTATTATGTAGCACAGTGTGGGGGACAGTGATGAGTAATTCCTTATTATTCAGAGCAACTCCAACACTAACAATGCCATACAATACCAGAGTAAACAGTACCAGTACAGGATATCAATCTTTTATTTCTAGGCACAGTTTTCATATCTGACAGACTTGTGGGGGCAATGTTTGTTAGCACTACCTGAATATTGCCACACATATTACCAGATTCCAGATTAGTATTATGCACATATGTCTCACTCTGTTACTGCACACACTCTGGTCACAGCTTGAGAACATGGGGTGGAGATGGGACATACTTGGCTTATTACTCTCATAACATTTTGGGGAGTTGCTAGAGTGACAGGTTTGTTCTTATAGATGTCTGACAATCAGTTGTATTTCTTATTTGCTGCCTAAATGTCTGGGATCATCCCACTGATTTGCCAGGGGGACAGGGTGACAGGCAGGAGATATGGGCCAATTTACTGGACATTCTGGACATATCTGCACAGTTGTGGGGTATGACTCTGCATACAGCCTACTACCACTCCCAGGAGTCGAACCATGGCTGTGTGTGCCAAAAATACAACAGTTGACATCTCAGTTGAGTGTTCTATTTGGATTATGTTGTTTCTTTTTTCACTGTTTTCTAAGTCTCTCTCACTTGTACTATATGACCTCTTGGGATTACAACAGTCATATACAGACATTCCTACACATTTTATTCATGTAGCACAATGTAGATAACAGTGCTTAATACAACAGTACTATTAAGAGATTGCAACTCTACATTACCATATGATACAGAGTAAACACATGCAATCATTATTTTCAGGCTATTATGCTTTTATTTACATACAACCTATGTGATACTCTTCCTGCTATATTCTCTGGTGTATGCAGTACATGCCTTAAACACTACATGTTATATACAGGCAATTAACTTACTACTACTTTTAGATTTATTTCCTATGCAGTACATGCAGGAGTACTACAAACCTGCCTCGTGTTGCAACCGCTGCAATCTACAGGCATGGGTTTCCTGGTTTGCAGCCTGCTCATCTCCCACTGTGAAAGACATAAAAGGAATATTTAGCCATACCTATCCATAATATACATGAGCTGGCAATTATTAAACAGGTAGTGGACTGATACTTATACACGGCTGGGACATCCCACGTCCTCCTAGCCTCTTGGATCCACTGATCCAAGAGGTCCCCCTTTCTCTGTTTTAGGTTGGCATAGTGATGCCTGACCTTCTCACTAGTTCGAGGTATGCCAGTGGCACTGGTGAGGTCACGGGCAAAATGGTCCCAGGCTTCCATTTTGTATTGGAAACCCTGGTACTGGCTCTGCAGCAGTCTCTGGTCATGGCCTTTTACAAGGAGTCCTGCCATGACTCTGGAATCCTGGATGCCCCAGCGCCATGCCTGAAAGTGCACACCCTCTCCCATACCATTCATAGTGCCTACAGGAGGAAGCTGCAACCAGTTACGAGATGTAGTCTCACCTGTTGGGTTTAAATAGGGCCCATTACCCACACTTTGCCATGATTGGACAGTTTTGAAAATGCTAAGCTATGGGAAAACCTGCTTACCTAAGGTTGGCATTGCTTAAAGGGGTATACCAATGGGCAAACTGAGTTAGCTGGCCTACACATAGCTTACACCTAGTAAGATGGGCTGTGCAATGCTTAGCATTGCTTAATTTTTAATTTGTATACTATTTGCTTTTTGGCATTGATTTATTATGCATTACATGTTATATATGTGTTTGGTATCCATGATTCATGTGTAAATACACTGTATGGGGTCCTTGTGTTTATTAAGAGATTTCATCACTTTATTACAATGACACCTCACATCTGCGCTTAATGCAGTACTCCAGTTCACATATTTATGTTATGTAGTAGGTTATACAACATAAAACTGTATATAGATTCCTTTCATATGTTCAGTTTGATTTTCCTATAGTGAGGATCTGTTTGGCGATACCTCAATTTTGTGTACTACTGTGATGGCTTAGTGGTTAACTACTGTGACTATAGTGTACAAGGTCCTGGGTTCAAGACCTGCAAAGGCTGTTTACTTTGTTTCTGGCCAGAACAGTGGCTGTTGCATACAGAGTGATATTGTAAGTGGGTTTGCACGAAGGTAAGTAATGCTAACCTCCAGTTAAATATGCTTATAGAGAGTTAGCTTCAGTATTACTTAACCTGTGTGTGCATTGCTTACCCCCACACAAATGGGCTTAAATATGCTTACTCTTGCTTAATATTGTTTACCCCCCCTTACCCCCCACTAATTTAGACAGTAATGTAAAATGGTTCTTGGGAGGTGGTGGATTTGGAAACTCCATGGATTTATCATTCATTACACATTTGATTTGTATCCCTGATTCATGTGTACATATACTGTATGGGGCACTTGTGATTATCTGTGGATTTTACAACATTATGACAATGACACCTTACATCTGCATTTAATGCAGTACTCCAGTTCATATATATGTTATTTAGTAGGTTATACTACAAAAAATATTGTTCATAAGGTGATTTGATATGGAAAATGGAATTTACTGGAGTGAGACTCGAACCAGGAATGACTGCTCATAAAGAGAATGCTCTGCCCACTACACTGTTGCAGTGCTGCTGCAGTTGCATATATCTTTATTTTTATCCTCTTCTGCCATTTAAGCTGCAATAAACATAGCTAAGCACTGGGCAAACCCGCACACCTACGGTTAAATTTGATCTGTTTCATAAAAAAAAAATTGCTTGTTTATATTTTATAGTTTAACTATTGCTCTTATAAACGTGGGGGATGTTGCTGGGGTATGTGGACACCTATGAGCGGTCTTGCTCATTTTTATTGCTAACCTGCTGTTCTTGCTTGCAGGGGTATGTATATTCTGAGAGCTCTGCTCTCACACACCCCCTGCACTCGTACACGCTCCGTGTCCATTTAGGAGCTCAGGCAGCGCGCCTTCATTAATATGCCTGGCGCGCTGCCATCCTGCTGCTAAACAGCCGCTTCCGTGTAGGACTAAGCTAGTCCTGCACTGAAGTATAGTGAATCTATGGGTTAGTTTCAAAATTCTGGACCGTATTTCCTGTCCAGTTTTTACCACAGAAAGTGCAAGTTCATTAGCTAGTTTAAGGATGACAGCATCCATAGGAATGGATACTACACCTGCCATAATGTTATGTAACATTTTGTATGAGTTAAATAAAATAATTAGCTTTATAAGGTCTATAATTTATATGGTGTTCTTGCATTTTTGTGTTACTGCACAGTTAACTGCCATGTTATATAGTATCATAGACATTATTATAACAATATTAAAACCTGTTTTTAATATGCTTTTGTATACAAGGACGGCACATATTGTCTAGAAAATTACCCATGTTACCCTTATAGACAAGAAAGGAAATATAAATAAGGTTAGTAATTACCATCCCATAAGCTTAACATCTATCATAGAAAAGTGTTTTGAAAATTGCATTACTGACTATATCTGTTAGTGTAGAAATATTGGCCTGTTAGATTTATATCAGCATAGTTTCTGTAAGATAAAATCTATACTGAGGAATTGATTTGAATTTTACAAGGTGATTTCATTAGCCCTAAATGAAGGGTTAACACCTGGTGTAGTTTATCTTGATATGAATAAAGCTTGTGTCTCTTTACTCATTACAGCTATAGGAACATTACTGAATGCAAATATAAATTCTTACATAATATGGTGTCTTATGGAAGATTCCAATTTGTTAGTGTTCAGTGAACATTATCTAATTATTTGTCAAGGCTGGAGTTCCTCAGGGATCAATATTGGGTCCAACCTTATTTAACTTATTGTGTATCAATATACCACCCTGCAATCAGTGTTGGAAATGATCTGAAAATGGAATTTATTATATTAAATGAATACTATGTAAATATTATTAATGTCTATAGGCAAGTTCTGATATCTTGGGCAGGTTCATCGGTTTTACTTTCAGCACAGATAAGTGTTGTATACTATACTTAGCCCAGTATTAAGCAGCAGGTACTGTTAATGTTATCAAGTATAAATAAAGTAGACCTTTATAAAAGTCTTGCAATTCTTATTTGTAATAATCTTTCTGTTAGGAAATGTGATGAAACAGTAAGAAATAAAGCACTGAAACAGCTAGAGGTGATGTTAAAAATATAGTAACAAGAAATAGAGACTGCTTGATAACATTATTTAAAATGGACATACAACCAACACTTGTGGATATTAACTCTTTCTGTACATATAATGGATATGAGCTTAACTGATTAGAAAGTGTGCAGAGAAGATTTTCAAAAAAGGCGACAGCTATGGTTAATCAGAAATATTCAGATGGTTATAACTTTTTGAATCTTTATACTATAACTCACAGATATACTAGAGGGGAATTGATATGGCATTTAAAGCTTCTGACAACCCTTTATCATAACCAATAATTAATATTGAATTAAATAAAAGCAAGGAATCGCTTAGGAGTAATAACTCCCCTCTCAGGCATTCTCAGAAATAAGCATTCCTCTACTTTGGAACAAACTGCCTGTTTGGATAAGATTAACAGACAATTCAACTAGATTTAACTTACATCTTGACAGTTGGGCAGGTGAAAAGTATATGACACAAATTTAGGGGAATCAGTGGCCATCAATTGCCAAATGGCTTGAGTACGGTATCTCACTTATGAACCTATGACCTTATAAATGTACTTATATCAACAGCACAATAACTTCGAGTGAGTCACGCCATTTTAGATTGCATATAAATCTCAGTTCAGCAAGTCTGCACAGCTTCACACATGCAATTAAACAAGATGAGACTAAAACTTTTAAACCTAGAATTATTCACCAATATAGTCTGTACTAATAAGATAGAGTAAAATACTCCATGGTTCTGAGCGTAACTTCATAGCCAAATGATTATTAGAGCACACTTTAATCTCTAACTCATAAGATATATTTCTCAAGCCCAATTGCCTGGAATACATTTCCAGTGATGAAAAATAAAGGGCAACATTGTGGAAATACCACTTCTGATCCAGTAGCAAAATGTTTTTGGTAATTCCAAGCTTTGTGGAGAAATACTCTGTAAGTAGAATTTAAGAGTCTCAGGAGCAGGTAAATCCTTTCATAATGTTGTGTGGATTTCTTCAATAATTCTGTCCCATATAAGCGAGATTGCAGGGCTGGAGCAAACTAAAAGAAAATAATTAACATTAAACTCATATCATCTCCAGCATCTCACATTGAGAGAGCAACCTATTTTATGAATGTATGCAAGGAACATCCCCAACTCTAATTATTCTTGAGCATAGGTTTTCCCACTTTTATTTAAGTGAAAGAGAGACTACATTTTGTGGATCAAGACCTGTATGATACAGTTGTCTTAACCTGATGCCTTCTGTGTTATGATGGAGATGTTGAATGCCGAGTGGGTGGCATGTACCCTTTAGATATGCATTGAAGATGCTTCTGACTTGAAGATATTGTCAACAGAGCAAATTGGCTTTAATGACATCTATTTCTAAGAACTGCCAGGTAAAATCTGTGGTGCAGTTATATTTACAAGTTGATGAAAAATGCTCACTCTAATCCGAGTAGACTACCATCTAGATTTATTGTCTATCATTATCTCCCAGGGATAGCTCCTGTCTCTTTCCAGGTCTGTTCCTAACATTACACCACTCATTCATTCCTCCTAGGTCCCAAACTTTTCAAGAAGGAGTCTGCAGTGGGAAGGGATTGTTTCTAGAGTGTAAGATAATTTCTGGCAGCACCCAAATTTGGGGACTACATTTTCTTGCTCTGTGGAACAAGCATCCCATACCTGCAGTGCCTAAGAAAACAAATGCTGAAACCCAAAGCCTCTCTTCCATTTTGCCAAAAACAGTTTCTGTTTGTTTTCCTTAGGGGCTTTGCCTCCCCACAAAAAAAACCAAAAAGATTCCTACAGTCTTCTGACATCGACTAACAAAGTTCATAAAGGTGACATGTAACAGATGTCTTAATATGAATAATGCTTGAGGGAGAATAAACATTTTGACTGATTTGTACTTCTGTAGAAAGGAAAACTTCTGTTTCTGCAACTGAAAGGTTTTAATCTGGCTTGGTTAAATTAAGGGCTTAGTGTTGCTCTCTCTTAACTTATTTATACCCTCCATCACGTAGCTGTAAGACTTTACTAGACGTAAAAGAAAAGTATCTCAGTACTCCAGCTGTTTTAATGTAAAATTGTAAGAGGGGAACAGAACTGTTTCACCGCAGTTTAAGTGCAAACTCAACAATTGATCTATTTCCTGAAAAATATTGAGTAAAGGCTGAGCATTTGCTACCAGATTCCTTATCCATAATTGCAGTTATCTGTGTACCAAGTTGCAAGGTGGGTATTCAAATAGTCCAAGTGCTTCTGAAACAGGATACAACCAATCATAAATGCGACTGAGACAGGGAAAAAAACATCTCTGATAAAAAACACACCTAATCTCTATCTGTTGCGCTAATATTTGTGAGAAAATATTTGAGCAATTGGATTAATGTGTAATAGCTAATAGCTTTGTATAAAACATGCCAGAAAATCCATTACTCTCATTGACATACAAATAAAATCCCATTGGACTGAGTCAAATGCCTTGATGAAGCCAGGCATTAATGCAGTTAAAAAAAGCAAGTAATCTTCTGGTATCCCGAAGTCTCAAAACAACCCACTAAACAAGTATAGTGGGTCCAAAAACAAGGCAGTGTAAGAAACTTCTCTGTGTGGTAGATTTTCTGTCCATATATCTCTAGTTAATCACTGTATATTAATAAGATCATACAATAGTAGTAGAAGTAGCAAACTTAAACTCGTCTTAAGTAAAAAAAAAAAAATAACTATATAATTGTACAGAATTACTAAGTATTCGAAAGTAATCCAAGCAAGGCAGGCAGTCTGTTTCCAGTCGAAAATCCTTTATTAAGAATACAGACAAGCGATCCAAGTAAAACAAAAATAGAGTAATAGTTTCCTCAAAAGCTTTCTAAATATATATATATATATATATATATATATATATATACATATATATATATATATATATATATATATATATAAAAAAATATATATATATATATATATATATATATATATATATATATATATATATATATATATGGATCCCCTACACTACACCGACATGCCACAAAGCCGACACCAAAAGACCCACAACACACAATACTGACAACTCACAAAACCGAACACCATAACACCAACACACAAAATGTAAACTACACATTACACACAACTATATATGCACTAACCTTAACCCAAACCCTAACCCTAAGGTCCGACACTACAGCACACTTACCCTACCAGGACCCTAACCCTAACTCACTTAACCCGCCCCTAAACCTAAAGTCTATCACTATCGCACACTTACCCTACCCGCACCCTAACCCTAACTCACTTAACCCACCCCTAAACCTAAACTCCGTCACTATCGCACACTTACCTGACCTGCACCCTAACCCTAATGTCCGTCACTATCGCACACTTACCTTACCCGCACCCAAACCCTAAGTCCGACACTACCGCACACTTACCTTTCCCGCACCCTAACCCTAAATCCCTCACTATCGCACACTTTCCTGTTCGCACCCTAACCCTAAATCCCTCACTATCACACACTTACCAAGTTGAGCTCACACGTTGCCCATGTCGGTGTTTCGGCTGTTGGGATTTCACCTTGTCGATCATCTGTGTCGTCGGTCTTTTGGGCATCGGCTTTGTGGATTGTCGGTCTAGTGTAGGGGACCCATATATATATATATGGGTCCCCTTCTAAAGACCGAACCGCCGATCCCCCGACGCAGAAATCACCGATGCCAGATAACCGACAGGTACGTATACCGACAGGGTGATTAGCCGACAGCGGAAAGACCGACAAGGGTAATGTGTGATCGCGACCCGGTAAGTGTGCGACAGTGACGGAGGTAGGAGTGGTCAGGTAAGTGAGTTAGGGTTAGGGTGCAGGTAGGTGAAGTGCGTAGTGTCGGAGCTTGGGCTAGTGGGTAAGTGAGTTAGGGTTAGTGCAGGTAGGTGAAGTGTGCGATAGTGTCGGACCTTAGGTTAGGTTTGGGTCAGGGCTAGTGTGTATGCTATGTAGTGTAGTGTGTTGTTTACGCCCGTGTTGGTGTTATGGTGTTCGTGTTTCGTGTCGGGTTTATGTGTTGTCGGTTTTCTGGCGTCGGTGATTTCTGTGTCGGGGAATCGTCGGTTCGGTCTTTAGAAGTATACCCATATATATATATATATATATATATATATATATATATATATATATATAATTTTTATCAGGCAAGGGAATGGTTTATTGTGCTGTAAAACAAAGTGTTATTGGTACGCATGTTAAATTCACATCCCTTCTCCCCATCAGCGTGACATTCAAGCTGGTCTTGCCCTACTTAGTAGCTGTCATAATAATATAACCCTTATGTACTTTAAATAAAATTTAGAATGATGTGGTACCTCTTATTTAACCAGATTATTAAGTCTGTGATTTTATCCAAGACAATATACTACATGGCTGGAATATATCAAACTTAGTCCATTTGGCAATCAAAAAAAAATATATAAATATATACATATACACTTTGCATGCAAAAAATCTATTGTAAAAATCATATTCTAAACAGACCTGAAGCAGTCTAGAAGGGCGAAAGCGATCTTTGTTAACAATAGGTTATGAAAATAGAATATGATGACACTTGTTAACTAAGGAAAATAACTTTTCTAATACCAAGGTCAGACACCTTGAGTGACATTTTTCCTGTAAAAGGACTATATAAGGAAACAGCTCCAGTGCTTAGTAATAATGATCATCCTTCCTGGCATGTCTAAAGGTCAGTTCCCTGTGCTTTCTTCTATTAACCTGGTGAACGTGGGCATTCTGAGGCAGTGTAGCAACTGCCTCATGTACACAGACAGCTCCTCTCCTCTTACCTCCCAACACTCAGACTTGTGAGAGATGCACTTATATATCCAAATTGGAAGCCATGCAGTCTCAAGCCAAGACCAGAATAGCTGGTCAAGTGAAGAAGGTCAACACCTGCACCACACCACATGCAACACATAGCCCTCCAGAACACCGACCATCACAGCTCTCACATAAAAACACAAACCACACACCCACCTTTGGGGAGGTTCTCAATAGAAATCTACCCAAACAGCAGAGACAGCCAAGGCAGAAACACACTCAACTACTACAACACAGCACAAACCACAAGACACATAGCTCCCCTTCACAGTGTGCCCCTTCAACCTAAGCCCCTAAGGCAAAACAGCTTGCCCAATACACTGATCATAGATGACTCGATAGTGAGGCACACTGATGTCCCACTCACTAGGCTGAATAAGGAGAAGGCAACAGTCTGTCAGGTTCCAGAATCTGACACATAACACATGCGCTCAGGTCACTGCACAAGTACAAGTATGACTCTGTCACTGTCCATGTGGGTGAGAATGACCTCAGATGCACCTCCCTGGACTACATGAAAAGAGACATGGAGGAACTTTCTGATTATGTGGCCAAGGCAGGTATGACTCTAGCCCTGAGCAGCATCCTACCGTTGCCCAGAATGATACTGCAGTACAAGCAGAAAATGATTGACTTTAACAATAATGTCGGGTGGCACGATGCCAGGGCACTTCTATGGGCTAGGCTTGTAAAGGTTCCAGGACCATTAGCCTAGTACACACCTATGAACCTATGAACCTATAAACAAATGATTAGAACTTACTAATGTAGGAATACATTTATCCATCCTATAGCTAATATTTTCACAAAACATTTCACATCTGAATGTAGCAGTTACATAGGTCGATAGATATTCAAGTCCAAACTGTCCTTATTAGGTTTGGGTAAGAATCACTTTAGCACTCATTATTTTTGACAGGAATTTTTTTGAGCTTGGCAGTCATTAAAAATATAACAGTTGATTAGGTAAACTAGATTTGTAAGCCTTATAAAAGTCTGCAGTAAAGCCATCTAGCCTGGGGGCTTTCACTCCTGTTAGTTCAGTAATAGCATTTTCTGCTTTGAAAAGACAGTGGATTCCTTAGTGCTTCTATATCTTTAGGCAAAAGTTTTAGCAAGGAAAAAAATAGACAGATATTGTAAAATATAATTTGCCTGCATACTTATCCTTCATTGAGCCAGTAGACAGTAACTTTCTTTTAGTTTATTAACACCTAAATGATGAAGAGTAATCTTTCCTTTCTTAGTTTTGAGGGCATGAACCCTCATTTTCCTACCCAAGTCTCCACACTTTCTGTTCAGTAACTTAGGTGAATTAATTCCCTTCACTCAATAAAATAATTATGCACTCCCACTATCATCAATACATTAAAAGTTGAAACCCCTTAATTCTTTTCAGTTTATTCCATTAACTGCCAATTCTTGTAATTTTTCCCTTTCAGTAATTTATTTATATTTGTTTTCTGAGGTAGAGCACAGATCTCCATAGGCCTTTTTCAGACTCAGCCTGAGAGAGATGCTCAGTTAAATAACTTCCTCAGAGTCACACAGTTAGGCAATGGAAGCTGAGGGATTCAAACCTTGTACTACTGGACCACAGGAAGCAGCTTGTTAACAGTTGTTTAATTCTTTAAGCCAACTAACTGCCAGATCATTTTTTACTCAGCATTGTTCTTTACTCAACATTTCCTTGTTGATATCTCTCACCCTATTATCTGAAAGTTTCTTTTGGCCTCTTTGAAAGACCTGGATTTGTCCCTACAAACAATTATAAATACCCCCAGCATGATCCCTCCCCATCTCCATTTGTCCAGGCTCTTGACAATAATTTTCGATCCATTGTTCCAAACTCATAAAATTGACTATTTTTCAGTAACAGCAGGTCATATTTCCGGTTTACTTTTACATGTTCGATGGTCAAATCTTTGAAACCGCTGCCGTGAACTGTTGTTGTGTCTTTCAGCTTTTCCCGGTTAGGGGTCGCCACAGTGGAGCTCCAGTCCGCTAATGATTGGCAGTAGATTTTTACGTGCCGAGTTGCCGGCCCTGATGCACAACCTTCAACGAAGGTACGCCCATTCACGCATGTCTCCACACAGAAGACGCTCTAGCTGAGAATCGAACGGACAACGTCGTACTGTGAGGTGACAACGCTACCACAGCACCACCACCACAGCACCATGAAATTACAAAATCGCGCAAACCAAAGTTCCGAATTAAGTACAAGCAAACACAGGAGGGTTATGGCTGACAAAGTTTGCAGATGACTGCAAACTGGGCGCCATAGTCGAAAACACATCTGACACAGATATCCTCCCGAAGGGCCTCACAGAAACGGATAACTGGTGCCAGAGCCATGGCCTGAAGTTAAACGCCAAAAAATGCATAGTCATACCCTTCGGGAAAAACAAGGTCACCCCTAGCTACCATATAGGTGGCAATCCACTGAGCACAGAAAAAGTCATCAGAGATCTGGGGACCCAGGTTGACAGTAGCCTTTCGTTTGACACTCATGTTGCTAAAGTAGTTAGGAAAACCTTCTATATCACCCACCTGATCATGAAGGGATTCACATCTAGATCAAGGGAGGTCATCGTGCCCCTGTGCTCATCCCTCATTAGACCTATGATTGAGTACAATGCCCGCTCGGAATGTATCTGACCAGACACCTGCTGCAGCTTGAAAGGCCCCAAAAGTTCCTCACCAAAAGGATAAAGGGTCTCAAAATATGTCTTATGCTGCCCGACTGAAAGAACTCCAGCTCTATTCAGTCTCATACCGCTTGCTCAGAGGTGACCTGTGCCTGACATATAAGGCCATGTCAAACCCAGATTTGATGAATATGCTTCACCTCAAAAAATCTAGATCCCTCAGAACCACAAGGGCGGGAGACTTAAACCTTGACACAGTTATAAATAGAACGTGCTGGAAGGACAGATTCATCACCCAGAGACTCCCTATGCTGTGGAACAAAATCCCGGTACATGTGAGGCAGAGCACCTCTCTGGCCTTGTTCAAGAGGAATCTTGACCAATGGATGGGAGATTGCAGATATACCCCAGGGATTACTTCAGTGTCACTGCTTGACAGAGGCACAGCAAAATGATAGGCATAGTTTTTATTCAAACTAAAGGGGTGGCGAAAGCCACATAACTATGGGCTAGGCTTATAAATGCCCTTGGGCAGATAGCCTAGTATGAACCTATGAACCTATGAACCTATGAAATGTCACCCCCTTTTTGACCCACGGTAGCACTTGTTTCAGTGGTGGTGCATTTGGAAATGTTGAAATTCGATTATTTTATGACATTTCTGGAATTCAGTATTACGGAATTCGCATATCTGGTTCGCGGATGTGCATATATGAACTTTTGACTTTCAAACATGTAAAGGTAAACCCATATTTCCACTGTCAATGTGAAACTGTTGTGGGCCTTGACTCTAACCTAAGTTATACAACGTCATGATTCGACAGAGGTTCTTGTGTAATCACAGCCTCCATGACACAGTGAGTGAGCCCTCTGTTAACGAACCAAATGTCAAGTCTACCTGCTATTTCCCAAATGGCCTGTGAAAAGTGGTCTTTCTCAAGAGGGTGGTGCACTTTTCATATATCCACAAGTGAGACTTTGTCATGATATTGTGCAGATCTTCTGTCATTTGTAGAAGTCATATCCTTCCTGCTGAGAGCAGCAGCAGAGACCCTGTTATATTTCAACTTAAACATGGTATTTTACTGCTATTGCTAAGATTTCTGTTTTCCTGTAAGGCTGATATGCTATCAAACTCTCCAATGTTTGCTCCCCTACTTACTAAGTTTACTAGCTATGGTACCCTCCCCACACAACAATGGAACATCTCTTTGTTAAAAGTAGAATAGTCAAGTATGTAATTCACAAGCCAGATAAACTATTAGAACCTGTGTAACCAGTTTTATTACCTAAACTATGAGCAGGTATGCTTGGAGAATTTGTCACCTGAGTAACTACAGGTGACAACTATGAAGAAACAGGGAAAACAAAAGACAAAGAATGCAAGTGGGATACCTCTCAGTCTATCTAAATAAACTGAAATTCTCCCACGCAGATCTGTGTGCAATTGTCTATGTTTCACTCATGAGGGAAAGTTATCTGATGTTACCCAAATCATCCATCTTCAGGGGAAAAAAGTTGCAGTGACTAACTTTATGATGTATAATAACAAAAGTGAAAACACTCTGCTTCCCAACAGTATTGCATAAAAAAATTAGATGGTTTCCTATTGTGGGGAAGTTAAAAGCATTAAGCAAACTAATAGTTGATAACTTTTATTCTTAACTAAATTTCAAAATTATACCGTGCGAGTCAGACTATTGCTCCCTTACAGTTCTTAACTCATTACAGGCGAGTGTTCCTCCAGGCTTTTCTGCAGTTAACTTCTACTACGCCTCTAGGCATCAAATATTGCTTGCTCATATTTGCATTAATAATTCCAAAACCATGCTACATACAAGGTATCAGAATATTTTATCTTGAAGCATATATGATGGCAAACACAATTGTATTAATATTTGATCTCTGTCAATGAGTTTTTGTTAGAACTGTAAGGTGTTAACTACATTTTTTTAAAGGCTCAAGCCACACCCACTGGGAGTTACAGGTACACACTCAGTAGAACTGTACTGGAGAGAATGAGTTACTCCAAAGAATCAAAATGTACGAAATCTCCAACCTATGAATTGTGCTAACAGACCCACATTACTCCTTGATGTACAACAACCTTTAACTTCCCCATTGCACCAGCAACCATTTGGTCATGTTTTAAAAGGCTATCAGCTACTCTGTCACCACAGTGCCATCCTACTGACCCCTTGTGAAAACCAAAACATGAGTATAAAAAAAACTATTAGGGAGTAAAAGTTATTGTCCTATCATCTGAAGCTTTTTTTATGATCAGGTTAATGGCAGATCTGACTTTGGGGCAGCATGTTGGAAAAAGGGGTATTATGAACTGCATTATCTGCCAGGATAGCTCAAGTCAAGGAAATTTCCCCATGGAAGTCTGACGTTGAAAATTACATCTCATGTTCATCTTTTGGTTCACTGGGTTCTTCTTGGCTGTTCAGAGGCATAAATCTTTTCTCCATCTGCACTGGAAGGGCAAAAAGTTGCATTTTATATATTATTTTTTGATCCTTCCTCTGCATCCTGCGTGCTAAATGCACTGAGTCTTTCCTTTTTATGTACTGTAGTTTTGATATTTGATGTTGAAAGTGCCCTGTCCCTTTCTTTAGGGTGGTGGTTACTCTGGGAGACTGCCTTGCAACCTCTGTGTATGTACCTCCTATTGCAGAAGAATGTCCCATTATAAATCACTCCACCTCTTTTGGAGAGTTTAATATAATTTGCATATTGCCTTTGGTTAAGTGAGCACAAGTGGAAAAGATAGCTGAACAGGGTACCCATCTCCACAGATTGTCTTAAAATGGTGCCATCATTTTCCATCTGCCGTATAGAGCAGCACTATAGTCTGTTGTAATACTGACAGAATAACCAGCAATGGAGAATTTGGAGCCTAAATGTCTTGCATTACACAGAGTGACTTCTCTGTATATAAAATCTAAAATTTTTATATAGGCTGCCCATTAAGGTTAGGGCCTGGAGTGTGTTCTATAACCGAGGAGTGAACATTGTTTAATAAGGCACAAAGTTCCTTTTTAATGAACAAAATTGGCTCCATACCTTCACCTCTTCTCTGGAAGCCTGATAATATGCAGATTATTTCTGTGACCTCTATTTTCCACATCCTCTATTTTAGTTCTTGTGAGTACACCTGACCTGAAGGTCTTGAATATTCAGAGAGTGCATTACAGTGATGACCTTTTGGTCCATAAGGTCAGCCTGCTGCTGCAGCAAGGCAGCCTGTATATATTGTTTTGTTGTATCTATTTTTATTTGTTGTGGAGCTCCTGGTGTGCTTCTCGTCAGCTTTGACAGGGCTTCTATAGATGTCCAGATTGCCCAATATTCATCTGCGACGGGCAAGGGATTTGTTGTAATCTTGCAGCTCCACCAGGAATATGGCACAAAGATCAGGAGAGTCAGGCAGCATTTGAGACACTGAAGCCCATCTACTGTTGTTGAAACAAATACTTAATTGCACATTCACTACCAACAGAAGGGTACACCTGTGTTTCATCCCCTGTTCTTCCAGGTATTACAGGTGGTTTTACATGCATTAGTGACTTTTTGAGTAATTACTTGTCCCATGAGGGAAGTGATTGCGTTTAGAGTTGCTCCTCTATGCATTTACCTATGTGTGCTCCCATCCTCCAGATAGCCTGCTTTAACATGCCTAGAAGAGTACATTGTCTTTTATCCCTTCCTCCTCTAGGTTACCTCTTTTTACATGTGTCAGTTACTTTTTGAGTAGTTACTTGTTCCATGAGGGAAGTAACCACATTTAGAGGTTCTCCTCCATATGTGTACCCATGTGTGCTTTCATTGTTACCTGTTTCTGTAAGTTCAGTTTTACTAAATTGTGAGACTACTTGTCTATATAAAAAGAAGCATTTAAAATGTTCTTTGTATATTTGGTATAGATTATTTATTTTTCATTTGGAAGGGTGATGTTAATTCTTTTGAATGTTTCATTTCTGATTTAAATTGCAGGCTTTAGGTTTATCAATTACTTATAATGTGTTTGAATTTGATGCAGTATTTTTTATTTTGAAATACATTTTGACAAGGTTACACATTTGTTTTCCTCTAAGAGACATAATAATCATCTTTAGTAAATAACTATTCACATTTTGGCTATTTTCAATCTTGTATATATTAATAAGAAGACCACAGTAAAGAATAAGCTCATTTGAGTATCCAGGTTAACTATGGATGAAAATGTGTTTCACAATGAGGTAGATGAATTGTAAGATATGTTTAGATGCAGCAGACATAAAGAGATAATTTTACATGAAATGCTTTATTTAATATTTAAAGGTCGGGCAGACACATACCTATTTGGTTCCATGGATTTGACTTGACTAATGCTTATAATTCTGATGGAGATCAAACCTCTTAACTTTGTTATGTCTTTTACTTGTACTGTTGATACTAATGATATTTAAAAAAAATCATTAGGAAGAGTAGTTTATTTTAGGAAAAGATGCAAACAATTCAAACTGTATTTTAAGAAATCATGCTCCTTTCTAAATGTGAGGATAATGAACCAAGATTTATAAATAGAAAGGGTAGCAGTTTAAAAACATTTTTGAAAATTCTGTTTCTGGGTCAGTTTTGTATGATACGTACTGTTATTGTAAGTTCTCATTGGAGGGCCCCTACATTTATTTATCACATTTAAACTAGGATTTATAGTGATTTTCACCCCTACTCTAATGCAGATTGGTCAATTAGCATTACAGCGAAAATGTCTGATTCAGAGAAAAGATAAAGCTATATCAAAGAACACTTCATTAGCAGCTAATTACCATGTCTGTGAATTGAACATTCCACTGTCAGACCCGACTATGCTAGTGTTCTCTCTATCTGCTTATGCATCATGGTAGCATAGGCAGACCTCAACATATAAGTGCGTATATACACACACACATACACACACACACACACACACACACGCACACGCACACACACAACCAACTCTGTGATACCTTCTTGTACTTTGTGTATGAGCCACAACCATTCCATAAGGGTACATAGGTTCATAGGTTCATAGGTTCATACTAGGCTATCTGCCCGAGGGCATTTACAAGCCTAGCCCATCGTTTTGTGGCTTACGCCACCCCTTTAGTATGGGGAACTATACCCATTATTTTGCTGTGCCTCTGTCGAGCAGTGACACTGAGGTAATCCCTGGGGTATATCTGCGATCTCCCATCCATTGGTCAAGATTTCTCTTGAACAAGGCCAGCGAGGTGCTCTGCCTCACATGTACCGGGATTTTGTTCCACAGCATAGGAGTCTTTGGGTGATGAATCTATCCCTCCAGCACGCCCTATTAATAGCCGTGTCAAGGTTTAAGTCTCCGCCCTTGTGGCTCTGATGGATCTAGATTTTTGAGGTGAAGCATATTCATCAAATCTGGGTTTGACATGGCCTTGTATGTTAGGCAAAGGTCACCTCTGAGCAAGCGTGCGACTGAATAGAGCTGGAGTTCTTTCAGTCGGGCAGCATAGGACAGATTTTTGAGACCCTTTATCCTTTTGGTGAGGAACTTTTGTGGCCTCTCCAGCTGCTGCAAGTGTCGGGTCAGATACATTCTGAATGGGGCATTGTACTCAATCATTGGTCTGATGAGTGATGAGTAAAGGGAGACTATGACCTCCCTTGATCTAGATGAGAATCCCTTCATGATAAGGTGGGCAATGTAGAAGGTCTTCCTAACTACTTTAGCTACATGGGTGTCGAATGACAGACTACTATCAACCTGGGTCCCCAGGTCCCTGATAACTTCTTCTGTGCTCAGTGGATTGCCACCTATTTGGTAGCTAGGGGTAACCTTGTTTTTCCCGAAGGGTATGACTATGCATTTTTGGCATTTAACTTTAGGCCGTGGCTCTGGCACCAGTTATCCGTTTCTGTGAGACCCTTCTGAAGGATATCTGTGTCAGATGTGTTTTCTACTATGGCCCAGTTTGCAGTCATCTGCAAACTTTGTCAGCCATAACCCTCCTGTGTTTGCTTGTACTGGAAAAGTAGATGCCAAACAAGAGTGGGCCCAGGACTGAGCCCTGTGGGACACCACTTGTGACAGGCTTTGAGTCTGACATGGCGCCAGCAGCTCTGACCCTGTGGGTTCTGTCACTCAGCCAGTTTGCAACCCATCTTGTGATGTATGGGTTGACATTTAAGCTGATGAGTTTTTCAATGATACCCGAATGGGGTATTGTATCGAAGGCCTTAGCCAGATCGAGGTAGGCTGTATGGACTGCCTTTCCTCATCAATGGCTTTGGTGACTGTTTCAAAAAGTCAACCAAGTTTAAAAGGCATGATCTGCCTTTGACAAAGCCAAACTGGGTTGGATCCAAAGTCTGCAAATTCCCTATGTCTTTATTTATGAGGTCCATTATGATCCTCTCCATGGCTTTGCAGATAAGGCTTGTCAAGCTAATGGGCGGTAATTTCCAGGGTCGGTGGAGGCACCGCCTTTGTGAAGTGGTACCACAGTTGCAGTGCGCCACTCCCTGGGTACGTATCCAGAGGTAAGACTTTGATTAAACAGCTGTCCTAGCTGTGGGTTTAATTCCTCATTGAGTTCATGGAGCACACAGCCGGGGACACCATCAGGTCCCATGGATGCTGTGTTTTTGCTTTGGAGAGAGCAGTTCTCACTTGGGCTGGAGATGTTTGGGGGCTGCAATCGTTTGGTATAGATATCTCTCCTTTTGGGGAGGGGGAGAAGTTTGCACTGAACCTGTCAGCCAGTATGTTGGCAATGTCTGTAGGATCAGTAATCTTCACATCATTTTGAACAAGCTCTGAGCATATCTGGGAGTTTCCTCCCAGGTTTCTAACATAGCTAAAGAAGGCCTTATGATTGTCTTTTGAGTCTTTAGCTATTTTTCTCTCGAAATTTGCTTTGGATGATTTTATGAGAGCTCTTAGTTTTTACTTATAGTGATCAAGGGTGTCTTACCTTTTAAGGATTTTGCTCTATCTTGTAGTAGCTTCCTCCTTTTGTTGTAGAGTTTGTTTATGGCTGGGGTCCACCAGACTGGACGCTTGCCTTTGGTACAAAGAGTCTTTGTTTTGCTTGGGATTGCCTTATCCATGCATTCCTGCAGGTGCTGGTAGAAGGCATTTGTAAGTGATTCAGTGGCTTGAGTACTGTTTTCCGCTGCCTCGGCGCCTTAAAGGAGACCACACTAGTCTTTAGAAGTGTGAAGTCGGCTTTTGAGAAGTTCTTTACTGTGGTCTTTTTATTTCAGGTGGGGTGGGATGAGGACCTCCAGCGAGATTAGTTTGTGGTCTGATCTCACCAGTGAGGGGTACACCTCCGGTGTTGAACATTGTGCTCCCATGTTTGTGATGATGAGATCAAGTATGTTATCTCCTCTTGTGGGGATGGTGACTAGTTGTTCCATGGCATTTGAGTTTATGAATTCCAGGAACTTTTGGGCTAGGGTGTTTGGGCTTGAGTAGTGTTCCCAGTCTATATTAGGGTAATTGAAGTCACCTAGTATGATGGTGTTTGGTGATACATTTATCCCCTCTAGTGTTTTCAGGAAGGCCATGTGAGGTTCCTGAGTTTGTGAGGGGGGCCTGTAACATGCTACAATTTGCAGAGCAGTCTTGCCTATGGTTAATTGCACCTGGATGGTCTCCGATGCATCGTGCGTTGCCACCAGTCTTGAGGTGTGGGTGTCCTTGATGAATATGGATACCCCCCCTCCTTTCTTGGTATTGTCCAGATTTTGGGGCCGGAACGCATGATATGAGGTAAAACCTGATAGCGCTGGGGTGCTCTCAGGAGCCTTGAACCAGGTTTCTGTCACAGCACAGACATCGATGTTCTCCATACTGAGAAGGGCCTCGAGTGCGTGCATTTTGAGATTTAGACTTCTGGCATTGAGCAGACATGGGTAAATGCCATCAAAACATGGCATTCACTTTTTCTTCCACAAGAAAAAAATAATTTGATTTTGTTATTCAATTGTTGTACATGTTTGTTTCACTGTCAGTGCCACTTCTGGGGAAACAGTTGACTAATTTGCATTAGCTGAAACCCCTAACTATTGCATTTGCAAGTGGTTTATCCAATGAGACTGCTGTTTGTGCTTCAGCTATTGCTGATGTAAAACAGTAGTGGGAGAGCAGTCTTTGAATCTTTCAGGCCTACCATGATGTGAAAATCTGGTAAACCTTTTTGAAACCCAGGGTTAGAATGTTCATGTTTCTGTTTGTACAGCATGATGGTAGGTGCAAGAGGAAATTTTTTAGAGTTCAAGGGACTATCATAGCTTTTAAATACAAATCAAGCATTGGGTCTAAATGATCATATTAGTATAAAACGTATTTTAAAGATATGCTCCTTGACATAAATCGTATATATTTTGCATTTTAAAAATATATGTTCTTATAAAATATATGTTTTAATGTTTGAACAAATGAAAATGAAACTATTTTGATGCTTTGGTAAATGTTTTTAATCATGTTTAAGTATTTATAGGCTTGACTGTTTCTTGTTTAAGCATTCTAAAGAAATCACTGTCTACCTTTGTGAAACACAAGGACTTAGTTTAATAACTTACCCCACAAGCTATTCTCTTTTCCACAGAGCTTACCGATATGCATAATGTCCCACCACTATTATTATTATTATTATTATTATTATTATTATTCTGTTTAGGGTTTGGGGGTTGGCATGATTGCTAAGGTGTTTACCTTGCTGACATAACGGGCTTGATTCTTACCTTTTGGTAGCAGGACTAGGCTTAAAAAGCACCCCAGGTCATTAGCCTAGTAATCACCTATGAGCCTAGTATTATCACATTGACTCTAATAATTCTGGTACTGCTTGTCAGATCTAACATTGAAACTAACTCAGAACCATCTGCAAACAGCATAAACACATGCAGTCTGAATCAACAACCCATCTCAAGCCTTCTAATTTATATAGAAAAGTCTCAAGAACAAGCTTCACTAAATTAACTGCTTCCTTAAAACACACTCACCTGATTTTGTTGCTATCACTGAATCTTGGATCAGATATGACCATTCCAATAGATACAGTGTTTTCCCATGGCCACAGTTATATCTTTGATGCCAGACCAGGCAATAGATCAGGTAGAAGTACCTTAGTCCTGTAAGAACTGCACCTAACATCTGTATCACTGGTCAAGTTAATGATGTCTCTGACACACAGTCCATCTGGTCTCTAACACACAGTCCATCTGGTTACTAATAAAAATTGTCATTACTAATAACGGTCTACTTTGTGGCTGTAGTCAACCCACTGCCACCATCTTCTCTCTAAAAATGACAACTTCCCATTCATAACATTATCTCCAACATCAATAAATGTAAGAACACACTACTCTTGGGGGATTTTAATCTTAACTTTCTTGGACCAAATACTAATGACATCATTGAATGTATTACAGACCTAAAGCTCATGCAACTCATTAAAGCTCCTACTTATCCTAACCCTCTTTCAGATCATAATCTCTACCTGACCTGCTAATAACTGACCAACACACAAAAATGTCAAACATCAACATCCCTTGCCTTCAGTGACCACTGTCCCATTACCTTTGACCTGACCCTCAAATATTCCACTGTACTGGGCTCTTTCAGATCCATATTTTAAGTTAATGTCTCTAAACTTGAAATTACATAATTCACCTGTAGAATGGACTGCCATTCCTTCCTCTCAAGACCTCAAAGACATTGAAAATCGTATGATCATACTACAGAATTTTCAAAACAAATTCTTTTCACCAATTTACAGACTTTTAAAATGCATAAACAGACCAGTTTACAAAAGAATTTAAACACCGATCAAAACTAAGAGATGGATCCTTGAATAATTGGAAGCAACATCCCCATCACTTATTTACAATTCACTACTCTTTGGAACTTTGCTAAAGAAGCCATCAGAAGGCACAAAGCTAATTCACTTACTTCCAAACAACTTCATCTAACTCTCTCAGATTCTTCTGGCACAGGTTAACATTTTAGTAAACAATAAAACTCCTCCACAGAAGTCAGGATAGAGTAACACCATTCAGTGCACCTAAGGGTGACTCTCAGTATCAGACTTCTTCCGATAATTCAGTAATCTTCATCTTCCCCCATACATCCCTCCAACTCCTCACTCTTAATCTCTGTTCCCTTGCCCTTTATACCCTCCTTTCT
>NC_056727.1:329750473-329800473 GCF_019279795.1 Protopterus annectens
TTCTTTCCCAGCCTAGGAGTAAACAGAGAAGGCTTCAAAAGGACAAAGCTTCCAGACAAAGGCATCACAAACAGAGATCATGCAATGGAGCTCTGAAACACCCAGGCAAAGGAGTTCTAGATCACAGCCCCCAGCCAAAGTGCAATTATGACTGTATCCCTCCACTCCACTTTCCCACCACCTCCCCAAAACTGGGAGGAAGACTATCTCTCTTCCTCCAAAACTGGACCCACGTTACTTTAGATCAGTGGTCTCTAAACATTATTTCAAATGGTTACAAACTCACTTTCAAAGAACCCTTAGTATACCCAGGTTTCGCAGATGAAACCCTGAATCAAAAAACTCAGGCTCTCAGACAAATACAGATTATGTGCTCTCAAGGATTGGCTGCTGGAGCCTGAAGCAGTATACAGGTATGTCATTCGGTCCACACCAGACGGAAGTTGTCATCAGAAAGATAAGTACTCCATTGCTGAAATCTTTTCTATTTCTCTTAACTCATGTCAGATAAAGTAAATAATTGTCTCTGCTGTGATAAACAAATCTCACAAAGACACTTCCAAACTCTTTGTGTTACTTGCTTAGGCTCAGACCACGATATTCCTTATTATCATTTCTGTGTTAGGTTTAACACTAGAATGATTTGGCGTAGGGCCAAATTCTTAGCTCATTTTCTAACCCAAGAGTCAGTTGAATTGGGTCCAATGACTTCTGCTGGTTGTTCCGATCTTCAGCTACATAAGTACAAAAAAAGAGAAGAAACTTAAGCCAAAGTTGTCAGATGACAACCACTCCCTTCCTGACTTCCCTGCTAGACTGATAATTGTTGAAGAAGGTGAGGTGCCTTCACAGCCCCCTTCAACATTTGGAACAGCAATGCAGGCCTCTGTCAAGACTCATTTGGAGTCTGACATACATTTGGTTCCTTTAACTTCCACTGCTCACATTTTCAGCTCATCAGTTGGGTCCAAGGTCACTCAGCAGACCACAGCTTCCGACGAGGGCTTGCTAACTGGTGATACAGTGAGGCCTAGGCCTATGCTGGTGCATTTCTACAGAGAGTCAGACACCAGGGCATCGGACACACTTAGGCCTAAAGTCAACCCCACCTCAAAGAACGGCAGCATAGCAAAGCATCTGCCTAGGCCTATGGGCTCCTAGTTACCATGAAAGGAAAAAGGATAACTATACTGATATTTACCCAGATCCCTTACTATCCGAGGAGGATTCAAACTTGGAAGACTCTGGCTCAGAGGAAGGACCCTCTTAGACATCCTTTGAGGAATCAGATTCTGAGGAGAACCTTCCATTGGCTTCACCTCCAGAGGATCAAATTTTTGGGGAAACCCTTCATGGTATGAAAGGGCATTTTCAGTGTGAAGCACAAGATTACCCCAGGCCAACAAGAGAGTTAGGGAGTTCTTGGACCTCTCTGAACACAAACCTTTAGCTATCCTTCCCATTTTGGTTGTGGTAGAGGATGTTTTCCATGATGCCTTCATGAACCCTGTCCCACTTCCCCCCTGCCCCTAGGAAACCAGAGAGATTTTATAGGGTGCAAGACACCCATAAATATCTGTTTAAAAATCCTTTGGCTGATCCAGAAGTTGTTAATTCAGGTCCTAAAGAGGCCAGGGCCAGTACCTCAAAGAATCCCCTATGCATGGACAAGGAGAGAAGGCCCTAGACAGGTTCAGAAAGAAGATATACACCTCAGCTACACTGTCTATGAGGGCCCTCAGCTTTCAATTCCATATGATCAAATATCAGCAAATCATCCTGATCAACTCAAGCAAAAAATTTCAACCATGGGGGATAAAAACCTGGCTAAAGAACTTTTGGACTTGTGTCACTCCACTTCCCAGTTGGCTAAACATTCTTTACATTGTGGCTATGATGCCATGGAGACATCCTGCAGGGCAGCTGTCACTGGTTCAGTGATTAGGAGACATACATGGCTTAGGAAGCAATCTTTCCCTGATTATGTAAAAACGAACCTTTTGGATGCTTCCATTGAAAAAGACTGACTTTTTGGGCTGACAGCAGAAGCAGTACTCAAAAGATGGAAGACGAGGCAAAATCCATGTAAACAGTTAAGGACTTCCTGCAAGTACAGCCACCTATGTACAGCAGGAACTTTCCAGCCAAGCATTGGCCCTTTCCTTCCCAGCCTAGGAGTAAACAGAGAAGGCCTCAAAAGGACAAAGCTTCCAGGCAAAGGCATCACAAACAGAGATCAGGCAATGGAGCTCTGAAACACCCAGGCAAGGGAGTTCTAGGTCACAGCCCCCCGCCAAAGTGCAGTTATGACTGTCTCCCTCCACTCCACCTTCCCACCACCTCCCCAAAACTGGGAGGAAGACTGTCTCTCTTCCTCCAAGACTGGACCCACATTACTTCAGATCATTGGGCTCTAAACATGATTTCAAATGGTTACAAACTCACTTTCAAAGAGCCCTAAGTATACCCAGGTTTCCCAGATGTAACCCTGAATCAAAAAACTCAGGCTCTCAAACAAATATAGATTATGTGCTCTCAAGGATTGGTGGATCCTGTTCCAGAGGAACAAAAAGGGAAAGGTGTTTATTCAAGGTTATTCCTAGTTCCAAGAAAAGAAGGATCTTGGCATCCTATTCTGGACCTGTCCAGATTAAACCAATTCTTTAGGATAGCAAAATTCAAAATGCTGACACTTCAGAAATGCTGCCCATGATAACTCCTCAGGCCTTCATGTCTCAGTTTACCTAAAGGATGCCTACTTACACATCCCTATTCAAAACTCACACAGATGCTTTCTTCGCTTCAGAGACAGCTCCTGTTACTATCAGTTTTTAGCTCTGCCCCTTGGGTTGTCTACTGCTCCAAGGGGTTTCACAAAGTGCTTGGCACTGGTCATTGCTTACTGCAGAACCAAAGGGGTCCAGATTTACCCTTACCTGGACAATTGCCTAAAACAAGCTGCAGATATTCCAAAGATCAACAATGATCTGAAATTCACACAGGACCTCTTGACTTATCTGAAGTCCACTCTAAACCTCAAGAAATCCAGCCTCGTCCTATACAAACAGATTGTCTTTCTGGAAGCTCTCCTGGACACTTTCCTCCAGAAGGTCTTCTTCCCGCCAAACAAGGTCACCTACTTAACCAGCTACTTCCTACAAATACAGAAAAATCAGAGCATCGCAGTCAGCAAATTCCTCAGAGCACTGGGTTCATGGCATCCTGTATTCTCATCATACCTCTAGCCATGCTGCACATGGGGAAGCTGCAGTGATACCTGAAGAGCATGTGGTGCCAGAGCTCTCAGTCATCAGACACCCAAATATCCTTGATACCTTGCTTCAAATAGGAATTTGCTTGGTGGGCACAGGCATGCACCCAAAATTAAGGCCTACTTTTCAGATTTTTGCCCCAGGGCCAAATGCTCACCATAGATGCCTCAGAGTCAGCATGGGGGCCCCACATTCAATGTCTCCAAACTCAAGGATTATGGCCCACTCAACACAGAAGGAGGCACATAAATTGGAAAGAACTCATGGCAGTACAAAATGGTTTAATGGCCTTCAAGGACAAATGGGACCCAGGGGTGCTAGTAGTCCAAACAGACAATACCACGATCATGTGGTGCATAAAGAGGCAGGGAAGCACACACTCCTACCCCCTGTGCTATCTAGCTATGCAAATATGGGAGACAGCACAATCCCTAGGCTTGCACTTCATGGCACAATACCTTCTGGGTGAAAACAATAGCCTGGCAGATCATCTCAGCACAAATCTTACAGAGCCCTACAAATGGCATTTTCATCTGGAAGCTTTCTGCACAATAACAAAGCAATGGGGATCGCCCAGGTGACATGTTTGCCAGCAAGGACAGCAATCACCTGGAGAAGTACTGCACCAGGACAAGGCAGACATCTGCATGGAAAACAGATGTCTTCCCTTGGACACACCTCTTCATTTATGCCTTCCCACCTTTACCTCTGTTGCCTCTAGTGCTTCTGAAGATCAAGGAGGAGGGCCCAATGGCTCTGGACTGGCCCAAGCAGCACTGGCACCCCCTCCTACTTGAGCTCACCAATAAAAAGCCTTTGATATTACCACAGAGGGTGGACCTTCTCACCCAGAGCAGGAAGATAATTGTGCACCTTAACTTTCAGACTCTCAGACTCTTAGCCAGGTTTATTCCACAGTGATGTACTGTACCACCAACTTGAGTAAGCAGGTATAGACCATTTTAAAAGAGTCTAGAAAGTTTAGCACCAGAAAATCTTACTTAGCCAAATGGAAGATATTCTGGATTTGGTGTCAGAAGCACAGGCTGACTCTAACTTAGCTTTCCCAACATTCTTGAGTACGTGGCCAACCTAGTAGAGAAAGGTCTCTCTTATTCCTCCATCATGATCCATGCCTCAGCCATCTCTGCCCACGTCTCTAGTCATCCTCAGATTTATTCTAACCATTTGCTGAAGCAATTTCTTAGGGGAGTTATTCACATTACGCCCCCAGGAGGAAACCCACCCCTCCTTGGGACCTCAACTTTGTCCTAGAAAAGTTAACATTGCCTCCTTTCAAGCCTGCAGCTTCTAGTTCCTTAAAGTTTCTGACCCTGGAAAACAGTCTTACTCCTGGCTATCACTTTGACCAGGAGGGTCTCAGAGTTGTAGGCCCTTATGGCAGTAGAACCTTTCATCATCTTCCATAAAGACAGGGTCTCCCTCTGAACTAATCCTTCTTTCATGCCTAAGGTGGTGACTAACGTGGCTCTGAATCAGGCCATTCATCTACCTACCTTCTTTCCAAACCATCAAAACAGGGGAAAAGATTACTGCACTCGCTGGATGTACAAAGGCTACACTTCTACCTAGACAGGACTAAATCATTAAGAAAAAAGACCAGCTGTTCATTACTCTTGCCCCAGGCTCAGAAGGAAACTCAGTTTTGAAACAGTCTATTTCCAATTGGATTTCCCACTGCAGCTCTTTCTGTTACAGCCATTATGGCAAAAAGCCCACTGATATGATTAGGTCACACTCTACTAGGGTCACAGCTACTTCTACAGCATTCCTAAAAGGGGTTCCCACTAAGGACATCTTGGAGGCAGCCACTTGGTCTTCTATACATAGTAGGCAGTACCACCTGGCAACCTTTTCCAAGTCTAAAGCAGGTTTTGGATCTGCAGTCCTGCAGGGAAACCTCTCTTCTCTTTAATCTCCTTCCACCCTCTCAAAAGCTTTGTGAATCTTCCCAACAGTTAGGATTATAACAGTGAAACATGAAGAACATAGTACGGTTGTGTACACTTATCATAAATGTAGATGTTCAAGTGTATTCACTGTTGCAGTCTTCTTTACCTCCCACCTACCCCTCAGCCTATCAGGTAGGCTAATAGAATCAACAAGGACCATACATCTTCCAACCCTGGTTTGGGTCCACTCTACCTTGGCCCACCTTAAGTACACTTGTGTCCTCCATGGATCCACACTACCTTGGTCCTTCTAGGGTACACTTGGGGGCTCCTTCTGAGAGGGTCAAGAAAATACTGAAGTGATGACACAAGGTGGCTCCCTTTATACCTTAGCGTACTGATGTTGGTAAGGGTGTCAGCCTGCCTGGTAGGCGAAAATGGTTTTCTCTTGTAGTCGGACTGGCCAAGGGCTTTCATTGCAGGAAATCCCCCCAACAGTCAGGACCGCAACAGTGAATACACTCAAACATATACATTTATGGTAAGTGTGCACAACTGTACTTTCCAGGTTCATTTTCATGTCAGGGCATTGTATGTGTGCAATAATTAGCTGGTGGGGAATGTGAAGACCACCTGCCCCAGAAAAGTACAGAATAACAGGCTATTGCAGTAGAGCAGGGGTATGAGGAAGTGGGTCATGCATTACACTGCATCATAAAACATAATTTTCATCATTTGTTCATAACTCTGCTGAAAACAAACAGTCTTTGCTCAAATTGTTAACATAACATTTATGAGATAGGGTCACCACCATCTGAAGTATGACACTTAATTTTAAGAGTTCAGATCCAGAACACAAGTTGTAAAGATTTCATCTAAATGGGATTTGCAAATAGAATTATGAAATGTCCACAGTCAGTTTGAAAGAAGAACCAATACAATGAGTACCCTGAAATTTCATAATACAATGCCACTCAGTCAAACAGTTATAGCACTTTGCAACAATAAGTTAATTGAAGTTGGCCAAACAATTGGGGGGGGGGGCATCATTTCAATGATAAAAGACTTCCCCATTCAGGATAAATAAATAAGATTTCTGTTTCTGATCTAATGAGAAACATTAGCTATAGCTCTTTTCACACACATACTGACAGTGAAATGTATCCCTATTGAGAGGGTACACTACCTTTAACTAACAACAGAATATGCAAATATAATGTCCACATCACTCCCAGAGATACACACCAAGCAACTCATAACTATCTTTATCACTGTTGATTCAACAATGACCATAAATCTACCTTTGGTTTCATACATATTCTACCATCAAAAATAAACCCAAAATATCTGATGCATAACTAAGAATAAAATGAATGATAAAATGCTGCCAGTAATATATTTCAATTTCTTTTTGTCAGGCATATGCACTTCTTACTGACAAGCCATTTGCAATGCTCATTTGATAGTGATAACGTAATTGTCCTATGCTTTCAAACACAACCTGCCTACTTACTCCCAAAAAAGGATAATCACCTTCTATGTACACATCTGATATCAACTTGGATGAAAGTGAAAGAACGAATGGCCATAATAATATGCATACGTTTATATACAGCATTCATTCCCATCCTTAACTCTAAAAATAGCCAGTCTGTGAACCCCTATGTTATTAGCATGGGATAAAAGTGCAAAAAAAAATGACCACAGTAATGTATTTCAACTTCTTGGTCACAACCAGTGCACTGACCCATGTAAGCTATATAGCAATATAGTGGTAATTCAACACTGATCATACCCAAAATCTGCTTTCAGATAAATATTGACTCCTTACTTTCAAAAATAACCACTTTCTGTGTATACTTGTAATGTTAGATTGGGATAAATGTAAAAGAGCAAATGGCAGTATATATATATATATATATATATATATATATATATATATATATATATATATATATATATATATATGTATGTATACATATATATATATATATATATATATATATATATATATATATATATATACACATACATATGTATATATATATGTGGGTCTACTTTGTTTGATAGAAAACACATTTCACTGAAACTCATTTCGTCAAAGCCTCATTTCACTGAAAATGAATTCCCTGAGCACAATTCACTGAAAGCTCACTTCATTGAAAACACATTTGACTGAAACTCATTTCGTCTAAACAGGTATATGCCCTGTTCCCCACTGTAGTGTGATCCTAGGTTAGAATATATAGTTAGGGGGGGTTTACTATCAAAATGTCACCGTGCAATTGCACGGCTATGAAGTATTCGAACAACATATGTTCGAACACTTCATAGTTTGGCAGGTTATGTGAGCGAACGTTATTATTGCGAATGGACTGTGTATTCGCAATTATAATGTTCGCTCATGTAAGGGGATCGCGGTACAGTGTGGTTAGGGAAATACATCCCTTTTCTCACTGTAGTGCGATCTCAGAGTTGTAATATTAAGTTAGGGGGGGTGTGGGGGGTGCAGGGGGGCTTGCCCCCCTGCATAGATGTGAGTTTAGGCTAGTTAGGTAGGGAGTTAAGGGAAGGGTGGGAGTGCTGTTAATTGTAATTAACAGCTGTTTTCGACTTTAGGTACATACGGAAATGCTCATTTCCGATGTTAAAATTTGAACAATAATACACTTTTTTTTTATTTTCGATTTTATGATAGTAAACCATTAGGGGGTGTGGGGGGCACAGCCCCCCACATTGGTGGATGTGGGGTGGTGTAGCCCCCCAAATAGTTTGGGTATATATTATTTTCTGGAAAGAGTTATTCATTTGACTTGTAAGAATCCATGTCTATGGTTTACAGCATTTAAAATAGGTGGGGGCTACACCCCCCACCCCCCGTTTACTATATATAATAACTCCAGGATCACACTACAGTGGGGAACAGGGCATATACCTGTTTAGACAAAATGAGTTTCAGTCAAATGAGTTTTCAGTGAAGTGAGCTTTCAGTGAATTGTGCTCAGGCAATTAATTTTCAGTGAAATGAGGCTTTGATGAAATGAGTTTCAGTGAAATGTGTTTTCTATCAAAGTAGACCCATATACATATATATATATATATATATATATATATATATATATATGCAGCATGGCTCATCACCTTACCTCTTCTCTCAAATGATAGTTGCCTTTGTGTACCCTTTCTGATATTAGATTGTGATGAAAAAAGGAAAGACCAAATGGCTGGAATAATATGTTTTAGCTATCTCCCATCAGGTATATAAGCATGCAGCTTAATTCTTTGCCTACCCCCAAAAGTTAACCAGGATGCATACCACCAATACCTGATTTGGAAGAAAATAAAAAGATTAATAACCACAGTAATGTATTTTAACTTGTTCATACACTGCCACTACGCAATACATATAATTATTGAACAATGATATTTTCTCCCTTTGATTTCACACATTATCTGTCTTCCAGCACCCCCAAAAAGGATAACCAACTTTTGCTCTGTGAACCACTCTCATATTAGATTGGAATTAAATTCCTCCTTACTACATCTACAAAGACAACAATCTTATCTGTATTTTATCTACATTCTGATTTTAGATTTGAATGAAAGAACAACTCCCTATAATAATGTATTTCACCTTGCTTAAATACATACACTGTTCCCACTTCCCACCAAGCTAAAACAATGAATCTGAGTCCTCACCCCCAAAAAATACCATGCAGCCTTATGTATGTCTGTCTTGACTGCCTATTCCACTTTAACTTTAAAACATAGCAATAAAACACCACATATAATGTAAGAACTGTTGATATATACTTTTATAGCCTCTGCACAGGCATCTGGTCCAGTTCTGCTGTTGCTTACACTAAACTGATGAGAAGTCAAAAACAGCTGACAGCAAGTTTGTTAACTAACTGGTCATATTCTTCTTCAAATTCTCTGCTCGCTGGTGAAAATTATGGAAGAATTCATGACAGCCCTTGGTGCAGTTTGCAGTGGGAGAAGGTCACAAACAATTCTCTATACATGAAATATCTTTCAAATTGCTCAGGAAGAACTTGGTACATGTGTGTCTGACTTCTGTTTACTGATGCATTGTATGGATGGATGGATGGCACTGGCATTGGAATCTTTGTTTTGAGTTGACAAACTAACAGTGAGTGAAGTGAGAATTCTCCTTTCCATGAACTTAGCAAACAAAAGCTATAAACTGGGACTGGGGTGCTCATGAAGTCACATAATTTTACATAATGGGCATGTGCCACATTGTACCCCAGAGTAGCATCTCACATGCAGCTATATTAGAAAAGCAGTGTGACACATTAGCAATAACATAATGCAATAATATTAGTAAGCAAAGCACTTTGTCTCAGGAAGAATTTCTTGCATCACCATTACCATTAATTTATACTGCAAGACTAACAAAAGGAATTGCTTTTATGAAACAGATATATCATGTATTATTTATATGTATTCATATACAGCCCAACTGTTGCACACTGTGTAACCCTTTTTAACTTCTAAGAGTAAATCTTAGCATCTACAAGAATAAAATTAATTGATTTTTTTAACTCATTACATGTAAGAGTAGTTCTGTTCATTGTCAGGTAAAAAAATAAATACTTCCCAATCATCAGTATATACAGATAGTTTATAAAACTATGTTAAATTAGTCAGCAAATTATGCTGCACACACAGTTTTCCTAATGCTTGCATTCAGCTGAGTTCTCTGTACTCTCTGTCTGTGATAGCTGAGGTTTATAAATACAAGGCTGAAGTTTTCCAAAAATCAAAGAAATGTACTTTAGGCACTGTAAAACTAATCAGGCTGCATCCTATGCTCAAAATTATGGTTAAAAGTCTGCATGGACCTCGGATTTCACACATCAAAAAGGCAGTCTCAAAGTTAGTGTAGAGGCTTAAAGCTATATGTTGCTTCTTATAGTCCTGGCTTTGATTCATAGATTGATAGATTCATAGATTCATAGATTCATAGATTTATGTAATGTTACTAGGCTAATGGCCTGAGGGGCCTTTCTAAGCCTAGCCAAGTTTTCCTGAAAGAATAATGATGTCCTGTATTCAAATGGGACATTGAGGGCCAGGCATTTATAAGCTACCTCTGTCCATAAGGCACATGGGTGTCAGGCCTGATGTAAATTTCCTACTCCCCATCCACTTGTCTAGGTTGTGCCAAACTGGGGAATAGATGAACTCAGCTTCATATGGATGGGAAGCCTGTTCCACAGGAGGGGCAGTCTCTGGGACAAATATCTGTCTCTCCAGCATGTCTTGTTTAAGTCAGAGACAAAATTCAGGTCCCTAGACCTTGTATTTCTGGTACTCTTTGACTTACGAATATGTAGGAGATTCATAAGTGTGGGGTTTGTGGATGCCTTGTAAGCCAGGGATAGATCACCCCTTAGCAATCTATAGGATACTGAGTACAGGGAAAGGTGCTCTGCATAAGGCAGGTTTGTTGCACCTTGTATTTTTTTTTTTGTAAGGAACCTTTAAGGTCGCTCTAGTTGCTGCATATGCCTGGTCAGGTACATACCAAAGACAGCATTGTGCTCCATGGTCTGATAATGGAGGAGTACAGTGGGATAATGACCTCTTTGGACCTAAATGTCATACCCTTACTTATAAGTTGTGCAACATAAATAAGATTTCCACAACACTGTGGCCAATCAAAGGTAAGTCTACTGTCTATGTGTGTATCCAGAACCCTGACCACTTTGTTGACTCTTAGGGGTGCATTATCAACATGGCAATTAGCTGGAATTGTTGACTTCCCAAAGGATACAATTATGCATGTTTTAGTATTGAGTTTAAGATCATGGCTTTGACACCATCTATCAGTCAGAGATAGACCTTCTTGAAGAATGCTAGTGTCTGCAGGGGAGTCAATGATACCCCCAGCTTGCAATCATATGCAAACTTAGTTAGCCATAAATCTTCAGCATTTGCTTCTATTTCAGAGAAATAGATGCTAAAAAGGAGTGGGCCCAGTACTGAGCCCTGTGGGACTCCGTTAGCGATTGGCCTCTTGGTGGAGGTGGCCTCACCAATTTCAGCCTCCTGGGTCTTATCAATTAGCCATTTGGCTATCTAGTGGGTGATAAAAGGGTTTATACCTATATTACTGAGCTTGTCTAGAATACCTGAGTAGGATATTGTATCAAAAGCTTTAGCCAGGTCGAGGTAAGCTGTGTGCACAGTCTTACCTTCATCCAATGCTTTGTTAACCCTCTCAAAAAAGTTCAGCATATTTAATAGGCATGCTCTTCCTTTATTAAATCTAAACTTTGATGGGTCCAGCATTTGCAGGTTACCTATGTCCTCATTTATTATGTCCATGATTATTCTTTACACGGCTTTACATATGAGGCTAATAAGACTTATGGATCTGTAACTACCCAGATCAGTGGTTGCAGGAGAATGACTGCAGCCACGTTCCATTCCTTGGGCAAAAACCTGACTGAAGGCTCCAGCTGAAAAGTGATTCAACTGGACCAGAGAGGTCATGATTCATGCTATTTATTAAACATTCTGGGATGTTATTGAGGTGCACCAATGCAGTGTTTTTGACCTTGGAAAGTGCATTGATGAACCTGCACTGAACAGCCTGCCTGTCCCTGGAGGAGTGGTTACTACCTAGAAGCTGTAGTTTTATTGGCCATTTTGGGTCAATTCTAAACTCCTTGATCTCTCTCTTAAAACCCTACAACTCTCTTTTTGCGCGGTTTTGCACACTGAGCAGCGTCGGGCAGCGCCGCCTAAACAGGTTTAAACTATTCCAGGCTCCACAAAGTCTGCTCTTCACTTTTTCCCTTAGAACTATTCAAACTCTCAAAGTAATCACTCTATTCTCTTTCTAAAGCCCTGCACTTGCTCAGCTCTTATAAGGAAACACTAACTAACTAAAGCACTATACCCTCCTTGACTTCTCATAAGTATTAGGCTCCCGATTGGTCCTTCCTGATCAAGTGAAAAATCAGTTCCCTTCCCTAATCTGATCAGTAAAAAAACAGTTCCCTATACTAATCTGATATGTCCAAGGGTCAGTTTCAAGGTTACTCTCCAGTCCAGCTGGTGAATCTGGGAATTTTGAGGCAATGTTACAATTGCCTTATGTACACAGACAACCCTCTTCTCCTTCCAACAAACGCTAATACATGTGAGAGATGCAGTTACACAGCCAAACTGGAGGCAGAGCTCTCTCAACCCAAGACTGGCACAGTCAGTCAGGAGGAAAAGGTAACCACCCACACCAGAAATCCAGTCTCACACAGACCTATTGCATCTGCATACCCAACACATAAACACACAAAAACATACTCGGAGGCTCTAAATAAAAATCTGCCTAAACAGCAAAGACCTCCTAAGCAGATATCCAAGCAAGAGCCACCCCTCAACAATACCCATGAATCACATACCTCACAAAATCAGTGTGCCTCACAGTCACAGCCCTTAAGGCCAAACAACACGCCAAATACACTTGTTATAGGGGACTCTATTGTCTGGCACACTGACGTCCTGCTCACCAGACTGAACAAGGAGAAGGTCACTGTAAGCTGCCTGTCGGGTGCCAGGATCCGCCACATAACGCAAGCACTCAGGTCACTCCAAAACAAGTACAAGTATGACTCCGTCATTGTCCATGCTGGTGTGAATGACCTGAGACATACCTCCCTGGACTACATGAAAAGAGACATAGAGGAGCTCTCTGACCATGTAGCCCAGGCTGGTATGACCCTGACCTTGAGTAGCATCTTGCCCTCACCAAGAATGATGCCACAGTATAAAGACAAAATGATCAGTTTCAACAATTGGCTAAAGTATTGGTGTCATTCAAAGGGGATCCAGTGTCGGTCAGCCTGGGATGACATGCTCAACAAGCCACGTTGCTTTGCTAGGGACGGCTTGCACCTGTCACCCTTAGGCTTTCGTATACTGGCCAAGGCACTTGCCACCCCCATAGTGCCTTTTTTAGGCAAGGCTCAAAGGACAAACCCACCTCCATAGACAACCCAAGGATAAAAAAACTAAAGGTAATGCTACTCAATGCCAGAAGTCTAAACCTCAAGATGCACGCACTCGAGGCTCTCCTCAGTATGGAGAAAATTGATGTCTGTGCAGTAACAGAAACCTGGTTCAAGGCTCCTGAGAGCACCCCAGCACTACCAGGTTATAACTCATACCATGCGTTTCGGCCCCAAAACTCGGACCGAAGCACAAAAGGGGGGGTAGTATCTATATTCATCAAAGATACCTACACCTCCAGGTTAGTGGCACTGCACGAAGCATCGGAAACCATCCACATGCAACTAACAGCAGGCAAAACCGCCTTTCAGTTTGTAGCCTGCTACAGAACACCCTCCCTATTACAGGAACCCCACTTGGCATTCCTAAGAACACTGGAGAATATGAAGGTCTCTCCAAACACTATATTATTGGGTGACTTCAACTACCCAAACATTGACTGGGAAAACTACTCAAGCCCAAACACCCTCGCCCAACGGTTCCTTGAATTTATAAACTCTAATGCAATGGAACAACTGGTCACCACTCCCACAAGAGGGAACAACATATTGGACCTGGTCATCACCAACATGGGGACTCTATGTTCCACACCAGAGGTAAACCCCTCATTGGTAAGATCAGACCATAAACAAATTTCCCTGGACATCCATATCCGTCCCCACCCCAGCCAAGGAAATCACTGTAAAGAATTTCTCAAAAGCCAGCTTTGCACTTCTCAAGACTGAGGTGGAATCCTTCAAAGCCCCTGGGCCAGAGGATAATACAGCCCAATCCACAGAATCCTTTACAAATGCATTCTATGAGCACCTGCAGGAATGCATGGATCGTGCTATCCCAAATGAAACCAAGACTCACTCCTCCAAAAACAGGAGACCGGTCTGGTGGACCCCGGCCATAAATAAGCTATACAACAGAAGGAGGAAACTACTACATGACAGAGCAAAATCCCAAAAAGGGAAGGCATCTCTGATCAGTATTAGCAAGAAACTTCGATCCCTCTTAAAATCATCAAAGGCCAGTTTCGAAAGAAAAATTGCCCTAAACACTAAAGATAATCACAAGGCCTTCTTTAGTTATGTCAGGAACATGGGTGGAAACTCCCAGATATGCTCTGAATTGTTGCATAAAGGTACAAAATATACCGAACCTACAGACATAGTCAACATCCTGGCAGACAGATTCAGCGCAAACTCACCCCCCTTCCCCCCCAAAGGAGCAAATGCCTATCCCAACTGAATGTAACCTCCCTGACATCATAGATGCACAGGTGAAAGCTGCCCTCTCCAAAGCAAAAAACACAGCATCTATGGGACCGGATGGTGTCCCAGGCTGTGCTTACACGAGCTCCAAGAAGAACTAAACCCTCACATTAAGTCACTGTTCAAGACTTAGCCTTACTACAGGAGATGTACCCAAAGAATGGCGTACAGCTACAGTGGTCCCACTCCACAAAGGTGGTGCCACAACGGACCCCGGAAACTATCGCCCCATAAGCCTGACTAGTCTGGTCTGTAAAGCTATGGAGCGTATTATCATGGAACTCATAAACAAAGACATTGGGAGCCTCCAGACACTGGACCCTACCCAATTCGGCTTTGTTAAGGGCAGATCTTGCCTCTTAAACCTAGTTGATTTCTTTGAAACAGTTACCAAAGCCATAGATGAGGGCAAAGTAGTTCACACAGCCTACCTGGACCTCGCAAAAGCCTTTGACACAATACTCCACTCGGGCATCATAAATAAGCTTACCAGCTTAAATATCAACCCCTATATCACAAGATGGGTTGCAAACTGGCTCAGAGATAGAACCCACATGGTCAGAATCGCAGGTGTCATGTCCGAATCCAAATCAGTTATAAGTGGCGTCCCACAGGGCTCAGTTCTGGGACCTCTCTTGTTCGGTATATACTTCTCTGAGGTTCAGGCTAACATGGGGGATTATGGCTGACAAAGTTCGCAGATGACTGCAAACTGGGGGCCATAATCGAATCTCCAGCTGACACAAGCATCCTCCAAAAGGGTCTCACAGAGACGGATGCTTGGTGCCAGAGCCACGGCCTCAAGCTAAATGCTAAAAAGTGCATAGTCATCCCCTTTGGGAAAAACAAGGTGCCCACAAATTACCACATAGGTGGTAATCCATTAAGTACGGAAGAAGTAATTAGAGATTTGGGGACCAACATAGATAGTAATCTCTCCTTTGATAATCACATTGCCAAAGTGGTTAGAAAGACCTTCTATATAGCCCACCTTATCACGAAAGGGTTCGCATCTAGATAAAGGGAGGTCATTGTGCCCCTCTACTCGTCACTCATCATGCCCATAATTGAATACAATGCCCCTTTTGGGATGTACTTTACCCGACACCTGCAGCAACTGGAGAGACCCCAAAAGTACCTCACCAAGAGGATCATGGGCTACAAACAGATGTCCTATGCAGCTCGACTAAAGAAACTCCAGCTCTACTCAGTTGCTTACCTCCTACTCAGAGGCGATCTATGCCTGACGTACAAAGCCATGTCAAACCCAGAATTAATGGACATGCTCCACCTCAAAAAATCCAAGTCCCTTAGAGCTACACGTTCCAGGGACCTAAACCTCAGCACAAAAATAAATAGGACATGCTGGAGGGACAGAGTCATTTCCCAGAGGCTCCCCTCACTCTGGAATAGAATCCCAATTCATGTTAGACATAGCCCCTCCCTGACCCTCTTCAAGCGAAATCTGGATGCGTGGATGGGAAATCGCAAATTCACTCCTGGGATCTCTTCTGTGTCCCTGCTAGACAGAGGCACAGTAAACTAATCTTAAAAAGGTACCTTCTGTGACCTACTTTACAGAGGCACAGTTGGCTAATCTAATAGGGAGGCGGAAGCCAAATACACTCTGGCTAGGCTTATAAATGCCCTAGGGCAGATAGCCTAGTATCTACCTATGAACCTATGAACCTGTTCCCTAGTAATGGTTGGGGGGATTGTGTTATGTGGTATTTCCTTTGAACTATCAGGGTGGGAGTGGGGGGAGAAATTTGAGATGAACCGGTCAGCCAAAAGGTTGGCAATGGCTTCTGGTTCAGTGTGGGTGATGCCATTTACTATAAGTTCTGGGCATTGTTGTGCATTTCCTCTGAGGTTATGGGCATAGTTGTAGAAAGCTTTGTGGCTGTCCTTTACCTGCGAAGCTATTTTTTTCTTCAACTGTAGCCTTTGAAGTATTAATTAACCCTCTTAGCCTGCCTGTTCAGATTGTTTAGGGGTCTTTTAGTATAATGGCTTTGTTCCTCCTGTGCTTGGCCAAGATTTGTTTTCTTTTGTTGTATAACTGATTGATATTGTGATTCCACCAGGGTGGCTTGTCTTTTGAGTTTGTCTTATTCTTAATACGAGTGGGTACAGCTTGCTCTGTACAGCTATCAATATGGCTGCACAGGGATTTTGTAAATAGCTTAGTGTATTCTGTGGTGTTTATGGGTTTGGGGGAGCTTGGAATTTAGCCAAGGTGTTGCTTAGTAGAGAGAGGTTAACCTTAGCCTCCATTGCTTTACCGTGTACATGTGAGTAAATCACTTAACCAGGCAGTACTCCTAAGATGAATCTAGAAAAGGTCCATGTGTAACAGTGCTCTACTACAATTTATAAATGAATATACAATGTAACTCCTTCTAGAGATATTTCAGTCCCCAGATTTTGCTCCCCAAGTTACAGGACCTGTCATATCTGATTAATATTAATTTGAACACATGCACATGATCATTAAAACAGAAAACAAGATGCTACTGAAATATAAAGTAACATCAGGAAGAAGATAGTTTTATAAAAACAGAAAAAAATCATTTCAATAACTTTTTAAGGATTTAGACAGTGTGGTGTATACATTTGTGTTGTTCTGCTTAAACATTACAAGATCTTCAAAAGTTGCAAAAGGTTGGGTCTTGATCTCAATTTGCATGGTAATGCCTTCAGTAAGTGCCTTGGTGGGTTGTCTGTCACTTCCACACACCTTGTCGAATTCCAGCTGAATGAGATTCCACCTGCTTAAGTTCGAATCTCCAATGTTGAACTCCCTGATTATTGTTTTCCATGGAAAATCATTACTGGTGGGACTTCTAAGTGTGCTTTGGCAGTGATTGCTTGTTTTTGCAAGGTCCTGTTTTTTTTTTTTCATTATTTTACTGACTTGTGGGATTAGTACATAATGCATTTCAGAGTGTCAAGCTCCCCACATAAGATGTATGGGAGGCTTCCCCACGCAAAAGGTGTTTAAGTTAATATTTTCTACTGGGGAGGAGTTTCCAACCAGTTGAAATGAGTGAGACGAATCCTCATCCAGTTAATATTTAGGGATTCATAGATAAAGCATTGTTTCTAGACCCTATGCTGAGGTCATAAAACTGCTGCTTTTGAATTTGGACAATTTATTACTGTGTCTGTAATTCCACTGACAGCAACACATGCTACTGGTAAAAGAATAAGTAAAACTGCTGCATGGTTTGTAGCTGCATGATGGTTATCTTATTTTCTTCTTCGTCTGGTGCTGCCATGACTTAGAGCAGAAGAAGATTCCATTGCAAATAAATAATTAAACGATAAGATATGACTAAGTGCACATTAGTCAGCTTTAATGTACAACTAAAGGGGTGTGATGAGGCAAAATCTCTATTCCAAAGACTGTTGCATTTTTTTGTCATACATTATAACTGATGAATGTACATTTCTGCAGTACCTCATTGAACTTAATGAAACTGGAAAATGTTGACCAGCTGAATTCATTTCTGCACTACATTAGCCAGTTCTAATGCAGAGCAAACACTCGCTCCTGTATTTGGCCATGACTGCTGAGTTAATAAGTGCTAGGCAGTAACGATACAAAATAAAAATGGGTGTTGATCACAGTCTTCAGACTGAAAGAAGTGCGGTAGGGGGCGTTCATGGGTAATTTGCTTTGTGCTACTTTGTGAATTTTACGTGAGTGAATATGATGCGGCCCATATCATGCATGTAAAGAAGAATACTGTCGATATTTGCTTAAGCAGGCTCCTGTGTACTTGCAGTTCAAAGTTCAGTGTTGTAGGTGTCTTTGCTGTTTGCTGAACTTCATTGCATAATGAGTCTGTAATTTGCATTTTTCCACAAGCATCCAACCAAGTCAGAGAAACATATGGAAATGTTAGTTGAAGTGACACTTTCAAATTTATAATTTTCTGCATGGTAACACACTCCATTTAGAATATTTTGTTACTTGTATTTTTCATCACGGCTGCAACATGCAATCATGGAAACACACAGTGCTGTCACCTGGATTTCCTTAGCTCATAATACCTTTCAGATTTTGTTCTGGCCACAAATACACCATACATATAAAATTGTCAGGTGGCAATAGAAATTCAGATTTCATGTATTTTGCTAGTTGTGTATGATTTCCGGAATGTTCCATTTATCAATATTCTGCTGCTTATATTTAAACCACAACTGTGCTATGCCATCATGGTAAAACATGTAACTGTTTTGAAGGGACAATAGCCTTCAAGATTAACATGAAGTGCATTTACTATTGTTCCACATAGTTCCATATAAAACCTTAAATAAATATTCCTAACAGATGTTTTACCATGGACACATGCTGCAGTTAGGGAAACAAATGGCACTATCAATGGCCTTTACTGTTTTTCTAGGTTAGCATTTTAGGTTTATGTTCCATTTCTAGAACATTTTGTTCATGAATATTCTTTTCCTTCTGCTTTACCCCAGATAAATAATTTGTTAATGACAATTCAAGAAATTACATTTTGACAGTGGTACTTTAAAATTGTTCCTTTCGTTGTTTCTGCTTCATAGGTTCATAGGTTCATAGGTTTATACTAGGCTATCTGCCCTAAGGCATTTATAAGCCTAGCCCAAATTATTGTGGCTTACGCCACCCCTTATATGAAAAAATACTGTGCCCATTAGTTTGTTGTGCCTCTAGACCTAGTTGCTCATTTATTATAGTAGACTAATTGGTACTTGCGTATTATCATAACCAGATTGCAAATCCCTCATAACCAGGTTACAAATCGGTCATAATTGTGCAATTTATGGACGAACGACTCATTGTCCTTAATGTCATGAATTTTGACCGATAAGTAACCTGGATGTGACATTTCAAAGTTCTGTTATTCATAGTTGAGACGACCTGAGTGCCATGTGAACCAAAAGTACTGGCTTGTTGTGAGAGTCATTTGGGAAAAAAATCAGTAACTGAGTTTGTAAGCTTTCTCTTTAGATCCTTCATATAGTATGTTGGCTCTCGGGAGTGGTACCATCTTGTATGTCTTTTAAGTGATAGAAAGCCATACTGTTAAAGTTTCATGTTTGTACACATTGTTTTTTTTCATGGTTTTGGGATGGTTTAGGAACTGTCAACCTGTAAAACATTACCAGGGAAGGGAATAGCCACAAAAAGGCATCAGTTGAAAGGAATACATTTATTGGGTGTCAGGGAATGTGTTCATGCACAAGCCAGTGCATTTCTTTGTGCCGGTCCCAAGCCCGGATAAATGGGGAGGGTTGCATCAGGAAGGGTATCAGGCGTAAAATTTTGCCAAATCATACATGCTGACAACAGTACAGATATACATACCGGATCGGTCGAGGCCCGGGTTAACAACGACCGCCACCAGTACTGTTGGCCAACAGGGTGCTGGCGGAAATTGGGCTACTGTTGGCCGAAGGAGGAGAAGAGGGGGAAGGCATGCCCGAAGGCAGGCAAAGGCTAGGACTGTGGTAGTGAGGGTCGGAAATTTGAATGTTGGCAGTATGACTGGTATAGGGAGAGAGCTAGCTGATATGATGGACAGAAGGAAGGTTGGTATATTGTTTGTGCAAGAGACCAGATGGAAGGGGAGCAAGGCTAGGTGTATCAAAGGCGGGTTCAAATTGTTTTATCATGGTGTGGATGGGAGGAGAAATGACGAAGGGGTTATCCTGAAGGAACAGTATACTAATAATGTTTTGGAGGTGAAAAGAGTGTTGGATAGAGTGATGTTTATAAAGCTGGAAATTGATGGTGTAATGATGAATGTTGTTAGTGCATATGCTCCACAAATTGGGTGTGCGATGGATGAGAAAGAAAAATTTTGGAGTGGGCAGGATGAAGTGGTGATGACCGTACCCAAGGGTGAGAGAGTGGTGATTGGAACAGATTTCAATGGGCATGTTGGTGAAGGGAACAGAGGGGATGAGGAAGTGTTGGGTAGGTATGGTGTTAAGCAAAGGAATGCAGAAGGTCAGATGGTGGTGGATTTTGCAAAAAAGTTGGACATGGCTGTGGTGAATACGCATTTTAACAAGAGGGAGGAGCATAGGGTGACATACAAGAGTGGAGGAAGATGCACACAGGTGGATTATATCTTATGTAGAATGGCCAGTCTGAAGGAGATTGGGGACTGTAAAGTGGTGGCAGGGGAAAGTGTAGTTAGGCAGCATAGGATGATGGTTTGTAGGATGACACTGGTGATCAAGAAGAGGAGGAGGAGTGTGAGGGCAGCATCAATGATCAAATGGTAGAAATTGAAAAAGGGTAATTGCGAGGTGGAGTTCAGGGAAGAGTTAAGACAGGCACTGGGTGGCAGTGAATAGTTACCAAAGAGCTGGATAACTACAGCAGAGCTAGTAAGGGAGATGGCTAGAAAGGTGCTTGATGTGACATCTGGAAGGAGGACAAGGAGACCTGGTGGTGGAATGAGGAAGTACATGAGAGTATACAGAGAAAGAGGATGGCGAAGAAGAAGTGGGATTGTCAGAGAGATGAAGAAAGTAGACAGAAGTATAAGGAGATGAGGTGCATGGCAAAGAGAGAGGTGGTGAAGGCTAAGGATAAGGCATATGAAGAGTTGTATGAAAGGTTGGACACTAAGGAGGGAGAAAAGGACTTATACCAACTGGCTAGACAGAGGGACTGAGCTAGTAAAGATGTGCAGCAGGTAAGGGTGATAAAGGATAATGAGGGAAACGTATTCACAAGTGAAGAGAGTGTGTTGAGCAGATGGAAAGAGTACTTTGAGGGTCTGATGAATGAAGACAATGAGAGGGAGAGAAGGTTGGATGATGTGCATATAGTGAATCATGAAGTGCAGTGGATTAGCAAGGAGGAAGTAAGGATAGTTATGAAGAGGATGAAGAATGTAAAGGCTTTTGGTCCAGATGACATACCTGTAGAAGCATGGAGGTGTTTAGGTGAAATGGCAGTGGAGTTTTTAACTAGATTGTTTAATGAAATCTTGGAACGTGAGAGGATGCCTGATGAATGGAGAAAAAGTATTTTGGCACTGATTTTTAAGAATAAGGGTGATGTGCAGAGCTGTAGTAACTACAGGGGGATTAAACTGATCAGTCACAGCATGAAGTTATGGGAAGGAGTAGTGGAAGCTAGGTTAAGAAGGGAGGTGATGATTAGTGATCAGCAGTATGGTTTCATGCCAGGAAAGAGCACTACAGATGCGATGTTTGCTCTGAGAGTGTTGATGGAGAAGTGCAGAGAAGGTTAGAAGGAGTTGCATTGTGTCTTTGTGGGCTTAGAGAAAACATATGACAGGGTCCCTAGAGAAGAGTTGTGGTATTGTATGAGGATGTCGTGAGTGTCAGAGAAGTATGTAAGAGTGGTATAGGATATGGGGTCTATATTATAACATCGAAATTTACAAAGATCGAATGTTATAATATCGAACTCTAAACACCGAAATCCAAAAACATTGAACAGTCAGAATAGCGAATTTTTTCCAGGGGAAAAAATTTGCTATTCCGAGAAACATAAACACAACACAAACACAGAAAAAAACAGCAATCCACACACATACACTTAAAATCCTACACCTAAACCTAAACTAAACTTTACATACACTCCTAGCTATCCACTTACCTTAACCCAACCCTAACCCTAAGGTCCGTCACTATCGCACACTCACCTCACCCGCTCCCTAACCCTAACTCACCTAACACACCCCCTAACCCTAACCTACACACAACCGCACACTTACCTGACCCGCGCCCTAACCCTAACTCACCTAACCCACCCCTAACCCTAACCTACACACAATTGCACACTTACCTGACCCGCGCCCTAACCCTAACGTCCACACAACCGCGCACTTACCTGAACCCGACCCGTAATGTTCCAACATATCGAACACTGCAAAGCCACAGCAACGGCCCACCGAATTCTTTCCCTGGGAAAGAATTCGGTGTCCTGCACCTTCGCTGTTTTCAGTGTTAAACATTACGGGGTCAATATTATAACATTTGATCTTTGTAGATTTCGATGTTATAATATAGACCCTAGGATATGTACAAGGGTAGTGTGACAGCAGTGAGGTCTGCAGTGGGAGTGATGGATGCATTTAAGGTGGAGGTGGGATTACATCAAGAATCAGCTCTAAGCCCTTTCTTATTTGCAATGGCGATGGACAGGTTGACAGACGAGATCAGACAGGAGTCCCTGTGGACTATGATGTTTGCAGATGACATTGTGATCTGTCGTGAGAGTAGGGAACAGGTGAAGGAGACCCTGGAGAGGTGGAGATATGCGCTATAGAGAAGAGGAATGAAGGTCAGCAGGACTAAGACAGACTATATGTGTGTGAATGAGAGGGAGGACAGAGGAATGGGAAGGATGCAGGGAGTAGAGGTGGTGAAGGTGGATGAGTTTAAATACTTTTGATCAACAGTTCAGAGGAATGGTGAGTGTGGAAGAGAGGTAAAGAAGAGAGTACAAGCAGGATGGAGTGGGTGGAGAAGAGTGTCAGGAATGATTTGTGACAGATGAGTACCAGTAAGAGGGAAAGGGAAGGTCTACAAGAGGGTAGTGAGACCAGCTATGTTATATGGGTTGGAGACAGTGACACTGACAAAAAGGCAGGCATCAGAGATGGACATGGCAGAGTTAAAGATATTAAGATTTGCACTGGGTGTGACGAGGGTGGACAGGATTAGGAATAAGTATATTAGAGGGTCATCCCAGGTTGGAATGGTTGGAGACAAAGCCAGAGAGGCAAGATTATGTTGGTTTGGACATGTGCTGAGGAGGTATGCAGAGTATATTGGGAAAAAGATGCTAAGGATGAAGCTGCCAGGTAACAGGAAAAAGAGGAAGGCCTAAGATAAGGTTTATGGATGTGGTGAGAGAGGACATGCAGGTGGCTGGTGTGACAGAGCAAGATGCAGAGGACAGGAAGAAATGGAAACAGATGATCCACTGTGGCGACCCCTAACAGGAGCATCCGAAAGAAGAAGAAGAAGAAGAAGAAGAAGAAGAAAAAGAAGAAGAAGTGAATGTGTTCTCTGCTTCCACTTTTCATTAAAGTAGAAGGAAACACAGCTGTAATCATTTCATAGCTACATATTTTTCACAGTGTTTACATCTAGTCAGGTTGTTCTGGCATTAGGATTTGGAGTCATTAACTCCATCTTACATTGTCTTGAAAATGAAAACCGTCACTGAAGGACATCAAGATGGAAGAGGAATGTGGGGGTTACTCCTGCTCCTGGGTGATCATACAATGTCATGGATAGCTGTTTAATAGCTTTCCCCACCCCTGTAAAACCAGAAAAAGTTGTTTGGCCATAACTTCAAGAATTCTGAGACAATTTGCAATCTGGTTGCGATAATATGTAAGTACCGATTAATTTTTCGGATAGAGAAATTCATTAAAACTTTCTGACAGGCAGGAATAATTCAGCATAAATCTATCTTGGAGAGGTCTGTTCTATTTATAGTACATAAGATACACAAAATGGGTCTATATTAGTTCACCAAAATTTATTTTCAGTGGACACCTCTTCATTGACCCGTATTCAGTGAAAAACAGTTCTGCGATTCGCTGAATTTTCCAAGGGCAACAAAACAATTGCCCCACAGCACAGCAGACCCACAACTAACTAAATCAGACCCACCCACGTGAGGGGCTTTGTCCCCTACCCCCCAACTATATATACCAACTCCGAGATCGCACTGCAGTGGGGAAAAGAGCAAAGTTGTGCAGTTGGCCAACTACTTCATTACCCCTGGAAAATTTAGCGAATCGTGGAATGATTTTTGCTGAATACGGGTCAACAAAGAGGTGTTTGCTGAAAATAAATTTTGGAGAACTAATATTGACCCACACAAAATATGTATATATAGTTCAGGTTTGCCCAAAAACAAATACATCAAACTATCACATCTCTGGAATTCAGAAACTTTTACTCAGCCTATTTAGGCACTTTTATGTGGAGTGGCCTCACACAGGGAAAGGGAAATTCATAGATGCTAATAGTGAACATGCTAGGTCATGAAATACTGCAGTCTGCATATTATGTAAATTGTGTAAATGAGTATATGATGCCATGGACATTAGCAACCTTATTAAAATGAAGGTAATGGTGAATGTAAATGAAAGTAAACAATATGGTGGTGTGATTTAGAAATGTGTAAACTTGTTTGATAAGATGCAACCACTAGAGTTCCTTACCACAGTAAAATCCTGGAGTCGTGGGACAGAGACAGCAAAAACATGTACATGGGAGCCACAGCTTTTTATGTGTGTGTGTGTGTGTATATATATATATATATATATATATATATATATATATATATATATATATATATATATATATATATATATATTTATATACACATATATGCAAGAGGCTGTTCTCAGAGTCAAGTACACACAGAGGTGTGTGCCATCAACTGCAACATCATAGAGTCATCCATCTGCACATAATATGCCATGCCCTCCATGACACAAAAACAGTGGACTGCTATCAGGTGGGTAGAGCTGCTATGCAGGAATTGGTTTATATGTGTCTTTCTCACATCAGGCTCACGGGATACATGAAGAACCCATCCCTGTAGACACCAAGGTATCTGTGGCCTTGAAGAATTTGACTATAGGACCTTCCAGTGACCAGTGCAGGACATGGCAGGTGCATCTCAAGCATCTGCTTCAAGGATACATCACCAGTTCCTAAATGTCATGCTGTAACGGGTCTATATTACTTCACAGAAAGCTATTTTTAGTGAAAGTCTATTCATCTACACATATTCAGCGAAAATCACTTATGCGATTCACTGAATTTTCCAAGGGCAGTGAAGTAGTCGGCCAACTACACAACTTTGCCTTCTCCACATTGTAGTGCGATCTCGGAGATGGTATTTATAGTTAGGGGGTGTGGGAGGTGAAGCTCCCCACTTGGGTGGGCTTGATTTAGTTATTTCTGGGTTCTGTTGAGCTGCAAGGCAATTGTTTCATTGCCCTTCGAAAATTCAATGAATCACAGTGGTGATTTTTACTGAATATGTGTCACTGAATAGCTGATTGCTGGAAATAACTTTTGGTGAACTAATATAGACCCGCTGTTACATATGAAGGAGCATACATGATTTCCATGCCTCACAGAGAAGAAAAGCATTACCATTTTTGGGCATTTTATGACATAGTCCATTTTCTGAAGTACTGGGAACCAAAGACTGTACCAACATTGCAATGAAAGTCTAATCTGAGGAAAAGAGACAATGGTATATGAACCATAAGTGATTCCACTCCATCAACTGCTAGGTAGTCTGCAATATGCAGGTTATTATATACAATATATCAGTAAGCCGCAGAAGCAGTGCCCATGACTCCCCAAGCAGTTTTTGCTGAGTGTTCTTCCACAAGGCTATGTTATTGTCAGTGTCAGATAAGCCCTGGAGTCATGGCTAATCATGGTGGAAAATGGATATAACACCACCCTGTCACAGACACAAATTACTGTTGAGCATGTGTTTAGACTGCTAAAGGCCTTCTTCCACTGCCCAGGTGTCACCAGTGGGGTCCTGCAGAAAAATTCTATGCAGTAAAATGTTTGAAGTGTATGCACTATTACACTACATATTGCTATGAAACAGTTACAGCAGGGGAGAGAGACATTCAGGAGAAGAGATCATAGAATCAGCTAAGGAGGTGCCTGAAAAGGAGCCTAGAGAGGAGTTAGCTGCAAGGGATGACTATGTGAGGCAGAAGTCGGTGCAGTACACTGTCTGTGACACTTGTTAAGAGGCAGCATCTGATTCATATCTATGGCCCAGATTAAACATAATATAAAACAGTAACAGTGATGCATGCAGCAAAATAGCCAGGCTGTGCTATACCATATTGTTCTTTAGATACATAGCAGAGTACCGAGGGCAGGGCATAGTTGTCATTATATGCACAGATGGGGAGAGCTACAGTGACAGGTGTTAACAGTGGGCAGTATGTATGTATGTGTGTATGTGGGGGCTGGAGGTTAATGCCATGTACAACTGTGTATGTTATGGACAGGTGAGTGCGGGAAGTAAGGAATACTGGCCAGGGAGGAGATGGTGTCACCACTGCATGGTGAAAGTGCAAGTCTTTGGCAGTGGTGATGTATATGTGTGGCTGTGCATGGACACTGCTCAAGGACAAGATTCAGCACTGGGCTGAGTTTCATAGAGAGGTCTAGGGCATCCACAGGTGATCTATGTGCTGGCCATGTATGTCTCTATCTGGGGGGTACTCTCTGCTGAGAAGGTCATGTGATCCATAAGTGTAAACTGCATGATATGTCACAGGTAGTCTCAGCATGAACACCCCATCTTTGTCAGAGTCCATGACATCTCACATTTCCCTCAACAATTTATGGAGATGCGGACATTATGGTGATATGCAACCTAGACTCTTTCCTCCATTTGCTTTGGCGGGTTCTCCACCAGAATTAAAGGTGGAACAGCCATGTGATGTGCAGTGGCAGTGCTGGGTGGCCACACAGGGACTTCTGCAGCATACATACTCCTTACACTGGCTTTCCATTATCCTGTGTAAATGCGATAGGCCATTCTGCAGGTCATCAAGCAAACCATGTACAACCCTGAACAGCTCTGCCACACAAGCATTGGTCTCTGCCTGCCCCTGCATAATATTCTAGCACAAACACTGAGTACTGACGACAGAGACACTCAGATCAGGAGGAGGTAGTATCCATGGCATTACTGACCTCCAATATGCCAACCTCTGTCACCATTATTATGCTCAATGGAACTGGCAATAGACAAGTATAACTCTGCAGCTGGAGTAGAGGGTATTTCCTGTGCTGATGTGCTATTTATATGCTGTCTTAATAAGGCATGCCAAGATCAAGGGGTGAGTGGCATAAGTACAGGAGCTGTGTCTGTGGAAGGGGAGGGGATACCTCTGTCACATCATCCATAATCTACCACTATGACTGTGACCTTCCAGACTATGATGGGAATTGGCTAGCATCATCTCTGGACCTATACAGGTCCTTGACATCAGGCATACGTATATCCATAATGGAGGAACATGATGATGCAGTACCTGTCAAAACATATAATCATACCAAAGTCTATGAATGCATCCTTCACCAACACCTGCAGCACAGTGTTAACATTTATAACAGAGTGCTACAAAAGACCTAAAGTTAACATACCTTGAGCAGATTAATGGTATAGTTTTAATCCCTGTGTTCCTGTAACAACAAAGAAGCCATGCTTGTTAGGTGTATGGTCTTGAGTCAGGTGGATAGTGCACATATTTCCCCGTGTCACAACGTACCCACCTGGGGCTTTGTGAACTAACATTCAAGCTGCTTTGTGTAGTTCTTCTAAGTCCAGTATTCCACTATGGATAATAGAGCTTTCTAGTCCCCAGATGGAGATGCCAGGAACTTCTCTATGTCTTTTAATGATGGCCCAATTAGCAGTCTCTCACCCATGGACCTCCAGTCTTGTGCTAAGTGGGCTGCCTTGCTGTGCGCAGGCACAGTCATGTCAGTAACCTTTCACTGAGGCTGTTTGTGGGTTGTATTTTGGCAACCATTTGTAGTGATTTGCTCTAAAATGTCTTATCAGACATGGTAACAAAAGCCAGGCCTTAATTTCATTATAGAGCATCCACCAGTGATGCACATGGTCACCCTTTAGCAGACTACCATTCTCTGTCTGTGAGGACTTTCCCCTTGCAATGTCTATCAACATCAGGCATGACTAACTGCGATATGTGTAAGCTGATTCCATATCATGCACGGTATATGCATATCTCAGCAAGAAAGAATATTCCTGATATTCACAAACTCCCTATTGTATTTCACCTGGGATGCAGCAAAAGTCACATATATGACTGCCATCTATGTAGCAGAAATCCCTGTATTATAGTTCCAGGCAATACATTAACACATGGCTGGGGACTGCATTACTTTGCAAAAGAAACCAAACCATGCAGAACACAAGGATATATATGGAGCAGGTCACATATTTTGTGTGTGTGTGTGTGTGTGTGTGTGTGTGTGTGTGTGTGTGTGTGTGTGTGTGTGTGTGTGTGCGTGCGTGTCACAGCAGCACATGTATTGCCTTTACCTAAACTATGCATGGGTACAAGTACTATTAAATACGTTATTTCTCTCCACTGAAATTAAGAAGTGCTACAGGTCCTGTATTGTAAAGGCCAGACTTTGTATGACAATCACCCTGACAAGGAAATACACTGTGCATGTCAATTACATTATGTACACCCTAACAGAATACTCAGTGCAGAAAAGACCCCTTAAATTAGTGTGTGTAGCATAGCACAAGGCTGACACCTATAATAGGACATCCCTCAAGATGCCAGTGCACTACCATAATATTATCCATGTAAGCCTTCCAATGTGGGCATCCACCAGTGATGCACATGGACACCCTCTAGCAGACTGCCATTCTCTGTCTGGGAGGACTTTCCCCTTGCAGGGGAGGGGGGAGTTCCATCCATACCTCTCAACTATCCTGAATTTGGTGGAAAATTCTGCTTTGAGGCTCAAAATATGAGGGTGCTGTTAATTCCTGAATGTCTTCTTTAAATTTCAATTTATTTTACATTTTTGTTGCATTTCTTGTTTGCTACATCATCGTACAAGGCCGGTGTGCATATTCAAGGACAAATGTGATGATGTCAATGGAGCTGTGAGTGAACAGTAAGAAGTACTAGATTTGTAATTGTAGTTTGCAGTTGTAAACAAAACATCAGGTTTTGCTTTGCTTTGCAGCCTTTGTGACTTGCTTGTGACATGATGTGGCCACAAATTGTGTGCAATGCATACAATGCCACACTCAGAGCAGCTGGAAGGGGAGAGGGTTGAAATTTGAAACTTCTTCTGTGATTGTGCTTTGAGCAGAGTAAACCATTTGTGCCAATCCAGATGCTGCTGCAAGCAGACAGAATTCAAAACATCATCAGAGTGCTGAGAAAACCAGAAAAAAGACATCAATCAATGAAACAGCAGCAGGCAGTGAACAGTTCACCACCATGCACCCCCAGCTTGTGCAGCACTGCAGTCTACCACCAGGCACCAGGAACTTGGAAGGATGAGAAGATTGTCAGCAATGGCAACCAAAACCAAATCCACTTCTTGAAAAGTGAAAGAAAAAAAAATAAGGGATATTTTTGGACAGCGATAATGCCATGATCTGTGTATCATGAAATCCTAAAATGAATATGCTGCAATATTTGTTGTTTTATTTACTGTTTGGAAACAGATACTATTGTCACCTAAGCCTAAACTGAGACATTTTAGAAAATGAAAGCAAGAGAAATAATGTTAGGGGCTGCTTTTGCTATCATAAACCAGCATGTGCAAGAGGCTGAGGGTGGTAAGGATGTGAATGCTGCTCATCAACCCACAGTGAGGAGATGGAGAAGAGTGTACAGACCCAGGGTAACCTGCCAAGGGCTACATGAGCTGGAGATAGTGGAGTGCTATAGGATGAACAGGGACCTCCTACAGCATATTGTTGAGCTGTGACGGCCATGCTTCACACACAGAACTAACAGAGGAGAACCCATCCAGGTGGATACCAAGGTATGTGTAGGCCTACGAATATTAGCTATAGGTACCTTCCAAAGGCCAACTGGGGATATGATGGGAATATCACAGGTATCAGCATCCAGGGTACTCCACCAGTTCCTGGATGCCATGTAAGCACATGTTGGTGAGCACGTATATCTCCCAATCACCTGTAAGGCATTGGCCAGCAATATGCGTCTTTTCCATCAAAGAGCAGAATACCCTGAGGTAGTAGGTGCAATTGATTGCACGCACATACACATCAAAGCACCAACCGGTGAGTGGGGTAGGGTCTACATCAACCGCAAGGGCTTCCCCTCCATTAACTGCCAGGTCAAGTGCAATGCCCAGGGCATAATAATAAATGTGTGTGCTGGCTACCCTGGAAGCTGCCATAATTCCCACATCTGGCATCTGATGCAGCTGTACCACAGATTTGCCAATAGGGATATCCCACATGGTCACCTAGTGGGGTATGCTGGATATGCACTGGAGCCATGGCTGATGACACCCATCAGAAATGCACACACACCTAAACAAGAACTCCATAATGAGGCACACGTACAAACATGAATCATAGTAGAGTGTGTGTTTGAGATGTTAAAGTCATGGTTCTGGTGTCTGGACACATCTGGTGGAGCCTTTTAGTACTCACCAACTACATGTACCCAAATTGTCCTTGTATGCACCATGCTACACAATATGATCCTGTGGAAACAGCTACAGCAGGAACAGCATGGGGCAGGGTCACACAGCCCCCTTACCATTGCCAAGGCCTGCACAGGCAGAGTGACTCGGAGGAGGAACAACCTGAGCCTGCCCCAGTAGGCAGAAGGAGGCATGCCCGGTATGCTCTGGCCCTGGCAAAGAGGCAACGAATAGCACATGCACTGACACAGTAGGGATCCAGGGAATGTCACCTCTCTCTGACTCGCACATACAGTAAAAGGGATGCCAAACATGACACTACCTGTGCTCAACCATGTATAGGGAGTGTACTATGTGCATCCAACATAGGCAGTCCTGCAGCACCACCCTCAATCCTGGGACACCCACAAGGTAATTGACTCACACATGCCAGTTGGGGGGTTACATACCTAACAACTGTTACAGTCAGCAGAATAGTTGTAGACAAACACAAACAAATGCTGCACTATGGCCTCTGAATGAGCCCTATGTATAACCCCCCCCCCCCCCCCAGGCCTACACAGACAGACTACAGCAGGCCAGGCAGTTGGATGTAAGATGTGAAGGCTAGGAAGTCTGAAACTAATATGCAGGCAGTGAAAGCTAGGATCTGTAGTACACTGGTATGCCTCTAGCCAGTATGGTAGGCAAGACTACAGACTAAAATGGAGTACCTGACATACCAGTACAGTCCTAGCAAATATGTAGAAGTGTCAGGTGTGCCCCCCATCCTACGTACACTAATAGTAACAGTCAGGTGTCCCCCCCCCACTCCTGTGTAAAAATGTAGAAACAGTCAGGTGTCCCCCCCCCGCTATGCAGAAATGTAGCAACAGTACATGCCAAATGATCGATGGATACCCTGCAGACACAGCATGCTATCTGTTGGTGTACAACACAAAGGTCAGCACCACAGTACTAACAACCTGGACATACTTCACACATGTAATACAGATGGCCATACTGGGCATGCTCACACACACAGCGGAATGAAGGTAATTTCAGTCAACAACATACTGAAAGGTCATACTGGGCATGCTCACACACTTAAACACATGAAGGCCATGTCTGCAAACACCAGTAGACCAGACATATCTGGCAGTCACAGTTCTTAGTGCAGACACATGTCAGTATGCACCACTCCTGCCTTGCACACACAGTGGATAGGAATACAGCCATATATGTAAGGACAACACACTATAATAAACCAAAGGTAGATGGACATAGATGTGTGGAAGAGGGTCACCGTGATAAGGACCCATCCAGGACTGTCCCACCCAGCACACAGCCAAAGGCTTTCAACCACATGAGATGCAGATGCACTCACTGCAGATACTAGCCATCAGCATCTATCAGCATGACAGGGTATGTAGTGCTCGTGTCAGCTGTGCAACATGACTGTACAAGGAAGTAGTCATCTAGTAGCTGAGTACATGTACCTGTGACACATGACCCCGTGTGTGCCCGCATGTAGCATGTCAACCCCTACATGAATGGGTTATAGCCCATGCACACACCGCCCACCCCATAGTAGTATTATAACAAGCCTGCTGAGGTCATCCAATGTGAAATACACCTTTGTGAGAGCCGTAGCTCAGGAATCACCATGGCGCGTCCCATAACTGCATACTGCTGCAGTGATAAACCAGTTAGGTAGTAGTCCAAACCCCAGACTTGGCAACTGTGTGAATGTGTGTTTATGTGTCTGTTTGTCTCTGACTGTGTAGAGAGCAATGCTTTTTAGGATACTCAAGCTCAGTACAATTCACATACCGAACTTTGGCAAGGCCACTGATGTCACTCACCTAGGAATACACCTCTGGGAAAATCATAGCCCAGTAATCTATGTAACTTGTCCTGTAACTGCGTACCGCTGTAGTGGGATAAAGTAGTTAGGTAGGTGTTCTAACCCTGGACCTGGCAACTGTGTGTGTGTCTAACTGAGTAGTGAACAATGCTTTTTAGGTTACTCACACTCTGTACAGCTCATATACCCAACTTTGGCAGGGCTGCTGATGTCACTTACCTAGAAATACACCTCTGGGAAAATCATAACCCAGTAACCTCCATAATGCATCCTATAACTATATACTGCTGTAGTGTGATAAAGTAATTAGGTAGGTGTTCTAACCCCAGACCTGGCAACTGTGTCTGTTTGTGTGTGAAGCTGTGTGTGCTTGACTGAGTAGAGAACAATGCTTTTTAGGCTACTCACACTCTGTACAATTCATATACTCAAATTTGGCAAGCCTGCTGATGTCACTCACCTAGAAATACACCTCTGGGAATGTCACCCCCAGTAATCTTCGTAGCGTGTCCTGTAACTGCATACTGCTGTAGTGTGATAAAATAGGTAGGTGTTCTAACTCCAGACCTGGTGACTGTGTGTTTGTGTGTGAATCTGTGTGTGTCTGACTGTGTAGAGAGCAATGCTTTTTAGGCTACTCACACTCCGTACAATTCATATACTCAACCTTGGCAAGGCTGCTGATGTCACTCACCAAGGCATACACCTCTGGGAAGAGTGTAGCCCAGTAATCTCCGTAGCTCGTCCTGTAACCACGTACTGCTGTAGAGCTGTGGTAGTGTTCCATCCCCACCCATGGCAGTCCTGGATGTTTTGTGTGTGTTTCATTGTGTGTGTATGGAGCAATGCATTATAGGCTACTCACTCGCATTATATTTCAAATGCCCTACTGTGGCAATCCTGCAGATGTCATCCATTGTGAAATACAAGTTTGGGGAGACAGTTCATCTGTAATCCCTGTGGTGCATCCTATAATGGCCCTATGCTGTAGTGTGAAATAGACCTTGGTCATGGGTTCTATACCCACACATGTCAGTTGTGGTTGTTTTGTGTGTGTGTCTCACTGTCTGTGTAGGGAGCAATGCGTTTTAGGCTAGTCACTCACTGTACAGTTGAAATTCCCTACTTTGGTAACCCTGCTAATGTCATACATTGTGAAATACACCTTTGGGAAATCGGTACTCCAGTAATGTCCCTGGTGCATACTATAACTGTGCAGTGCTGTAGTGTAATAATCTAGTTAGGTAGGAGTTCTACTCCCAGACTTGACAGGTGTGTGTGTGTAACACGTATCCTGTGTAGAGGTGGCTGTGAGTGTGTGACACCTGTGGCCAATGTGGAGGGGATTTTGCTCAGTTCTTTTATGGTGGCCCTACTATATATATCACCATGTCAACCATACAGGGATACCAGGTGTAAATTAGCTGAGAGGTTGGGGTGCAAAGCCATACCCAGACACGTGACAGCAAGGCCAGCCAATCACAGTTAGCCACCCCACTATTACCCAGAGCACACACACATGCCTAGGCAACAGCAAATATGTGGGTAGTATACTGCATATAGGCCACTGATAGTAACTCTGCAGTGACAGCAGTAGGCTGCAGAGGGCATATCACCCTGCCCATCTGTCCAATTATGCACATACATGCAGACAGTGCACCTCCACTATGTTCCCAAATGGATACCTGCACCACCCATGGTGCCTTCACATGCGACTCCCAACGGACATACCATGCCTCATAACATGCCCTGTATGGACAGATGACACTGACATCAGGGAATGCTGTTAGCATGCTATCAATGTAGGTGCAGGGTACACCCGCTGCCCATTATCAGGTCCTGCCACAGGTGGGCAAGACTGGCACATCCAATGATAATCTGTGTTCACAACATGGGCCAGACACCCCAGGTACAGTTCCACATGTCACTTTACATCAATGTGGGAGGTGTGCTCATCCTAGACACCATCCATGTCATGGAGTAAGGAACATATACATGGCAAGTGATGCACAGCATTGACCACACACAGCAGTCATGCAGGTGACTGGATGGGGAAGCAATACCCACCTGTGTGGGCAGATGCAGAAACCACAGGCCTGAGACACAATTCAGACTATCGTCATGTGGCATGATGCCAAGGTATACCCATCCTCTTCCCTTGCAGCCTGCTGGCACAGTTGACCACCACACACCCATGCAGTCATGCACCCATGCATGTCAGGGCTGGCACCCTGTGTGTCTGTGTGTGTGTTGTATGGTGCATCTGACCTCATCCACACTCACTACAACCCCCAGGGCATAATGAAGCATGCTGTTTGATGTCTGACACCTCATCATACTCTATGCCCATACAACCTCCTTATGACCCATGTGGTGCATGTGATACCTGCACATCAATGTGTTGTGGCAATCCCATTAGTGATGAGTTGCACTCCTGGCCCTGCCAAGTGTGTCAATGTGTGTGCATCCCTGTGTGAGTGTGCCTGTGTTGATGCTGGCAGCTGTTCATGTAGACAGGCACGTGTATGTCACCTACCATATATCTACCATAGTCCTGTTGCAGATGTCACTCATTATCACAAATATGCTCTGAGTGCTCCACAGTAGGTAACCCACGTGGCACATCCAATAACTGCATTGAACTGTGATAGCACTACATAGTTGTCGGGGGTTTGATACCCTGTGCTGGTAAGTGTGTAACACAAACATGCTTCTGTTTTACTCTACCTGTGCCTTTGGTTTCATGTGTCAGCTGTGGTGCACCTAGCTGTGGAATGCAGAAGGTAGTGTGAGGATAGCAGGCAGTAGACAGTGACAGCTGGGAGATTTACCGACGTCACATCCCTCATAGGACATATGGTGCAACAAACCCTGTTATGACATTATTTGTATTGAGGGTATTACAGCGACATGTTAATATTGACCCTGTGTTTGTGCCTCCAGCCACAACTCTGTCAATCTTTGTACATACGTCATGCAGTAGGGGGTGCATATATTCTGTACTCCATAGTCATTGACAGCATATCTTATAACAAGCCAGTGAGATATCAGACTGCTACACATGTTATGTATAGTAGGGGTTATAATTGACGACATAGCCTGAGCATTATGTGGTTATGTGTACAGTACTGAGGTATGTGTAAGTCTGGTAATTGTTGACAGTGTGTGTATAGTAAATATGTACCTTGGCCTGTGTAGAGACTGTTGTAGATGCCATTGTTCCTGGTCCTGTTCGATCTGATGTTCCATGCTGCTCCACTGTATGTCACCCTAACAGCTTACATGTTTGTAGGTGTGAACACACACATGTCCCATACCACAGACAGGCATTGGACCACACTGTCTAGTGGCCCAGTATATGCAGGGGTGTTGTGTGCATGGCTCATATGAGGATGGTGTAGGTCAGATAGTCTATATACTGTAATAGTATGCTAGCTTACCATATGTGACTGTGGCTGTGTTCACATTGGTTGTGGTTATGCACTTTCACACAGGTGTCTGTTACTCTGTCATGTGACATGCCTGTAGAGCCTGCTATCTATGCAGGTACATGTGTATCCCTACATGGGAGATGTAGCCCAATGTTGAGTCAGTCTGCCTGTAGCTTGCACTGTGCTTTGTTACATGCCTAGCACATTACTGCACTTATCCAGTGAGATGACAAGTCCAGATACTTGCCAGATGTACTTCTGCCAGGCCACCATGACAGTCATAGGTTCATAGGTTCATAGGTTCATACTAGGCTATCTGCCCTGGGGCAATTATAAGCCTAGCCCGATTCTGTATGGCTTACACCACCCCTTGATTTGAGTATACTGTGCCCTTTTTAAGGTTTAGTTTACTGTGCCTCTGTCTAATAGTGACACGGGAGTAATCCCTGGGACTAACCTACGATTCCCCCATCCACTTATCGAGATTCTATAGGTTCATAGATAAAAGTTTGGGACAGACAGTTTCAAACTCACATACCTCCTACCCAAAGGTAGAAGTCCTACCACTAGACAGACAAAGCAGTGGGATGCTGTTCAGATGTATGTCACTAACTAGTGGGTAGTATGCGGCCATGGCACCTCTGTACCAGCGGTTATTATGTGTCAGGACAGACAGGGGTGTATGAATGTATAACCTATGGGAGCAAATGTATACCAGTATTTACGTGTTATACCCATCTACATGGCTAACATCCACATTGACAGGCCTGGTCCACATGCCTTGCATGAAGGGGTTCTGTGTATACCCCTGGACTGACCAGGGTGTGTCAGACTGTCCACATATATTGGGCGTATCACAGCTGTAGTCCACAGGGGCATCACTGTGCTAGCAGTGGTACTGTACTATGATGACCTTAGGATGTCTGTCAGTAGCCAATGGCGCACATGTCCACAGCAGATGTGGCCTCCCACACACACCATGTCTGTGAAGACGATCCCTATTATAATAACAATAGTCTACAAATATACCTGCAATGCATACATGACATCCCCTTGCACTGAGAGGTTGGGACTATTGAGGCTGAGGTAGGGCTCCACTCCATGTGCAGGACATATGGCAAACATATATGTACATATCATTATACATATATCCATATAGATAAGTACACATTTACATATCTTGCTTATTGTATGACAACAGTTGTACACTTATGTGTCTGTGTTCTAGACTCTGTTCTCCACCTACATACCCGGCTTAGCACATGCGACATGCTGTCACGGTTTGTTATGTAGTGGGCTGTGTGTATGTCATGCTGTCATTCCTGCCATCCCTCCATTGCTGTTGTGTCCCCAACACATACTGGGTGATTGGAGCCATATATGTGTGGTCTCCACCTACACAATACATGTGTGCTCTAATACACTGCAGAGGGCAGTGTACGTAACTGTGGTATATGGCCCAGTAGTAGTGAGTGTAAGGGGGGTGCACCATGACTAACCTGGGCTGTAAAAACATGTGTGGGTATCTAGGGTAAGCTGCCTTATGGGTATCTGGATGTACATTACCATATAGTCCACCGTAGGTAAATGCAGGCCTACTGCCTCCTGCCATACGGACTGTTCTGTTTGTCAGTGTGATTGTGATGGTGTCAGTTATGCCTTGTTATGTAACAGATACATCCCATTGTGTCAGCTGGGGTCTGTACCCCCTAGAGATTGTGTACAGAGTGTAGATAGAGGCTGCTGACCTATACATCTGCATTACATACTGTTAATTGTCTGGTATGCTGTGGGCCAGTATGTCATTACTATTGTACTACTAGAAGGCCTCGGCCTGGACAGCAACATGTGTCAACCTTACCAGACTACTGTCTCAGTATAACTGTTTTACAGTTGCATTACACTGTTCATATGGATGTCAGTATCTAAACGGCTATATGACATGGCATATACAACTGTCATAGTACACATATATAGCTTTCACATTCATTTACGGGCACCTGTGTGTGGTGTTATACTCTTTGATATCTCTGTGGGTATGTGTTGTAGGCTATGAATGTCATTCGTATGGGTGGCTCATGCAGTCTCCAGTTGGTAAGGTGGTGACTGTAGGAATATTGGTTGTTCATTTTGTGTGCACGTACTACATATGTATCGTACTGTACATATCTGTGTGTACGTATGTGTACTTACATATATATCTATATATATGTGATATATATATATATATATATATATATATATATATATATATATATATATACACATATGCCTGTATATGCATATATCTGTGTATATGTATCCTAGGGATGGCCATGTCATGTGTGGTCCTGGTTATTCTATCTGCAACACTTGTTACTGTATTACAGGAGGAACGTGCTTGGCTGGGGGGGATTATACCTATTCGTACCAGACGTATATTGTGTGGGGCCTCTCAACGCCATTAACGTTGCATGAGGACATATATGTATTTGTTATATCCCCATTGTTATCACCAGATGTCTGTCCCTATACACCATATATGTACATGTATATATCTGCTGACATATACATGACCTGCTGTATATATTTACACATGTAGACATATATATCCATAGATGTAGGCATTTGCATGTATATATGTTCATATATATTTATACATATCCCTATATACATATATTTATATATATATATATATATATATATATATATATATATATATATATATATATATATATGGATCTACCTTAGTAGATTGACATGTTAAAAGAGCGAACACGAATTAACCGATGCCAAAAGATCGCAAGTCACTTCACCGACGCCAGAAGATCGACAGTGCACAAACACGACATCGCATACACCCGACACATCATACCAACAAACAAAACAAATCCCTATCCAAAACCCACACACACAACACAAGCACACCAAAATCCTTACAAACAAACACTAACCCATACATACACAACTATCTACAACCCTAACCCAAACCCTTACCCTAAGGTCCATCACTATCGCACACTCACCTAACCCGCCTAACCCTAACTCACTTATCCCACCCCTACCCCTACAGACCACCAACATCGCACACTTACCTTTCAGACCCTAACCCTAACTCACTTATCCCACCCCTACCCCTACAGACCACCAACATCGCACACTTACCTTACTCGCACCCTATCGTCCGTCACTACCGCATACTTACACATCCTTTCCCCATCGCAGTGTTCTCAGCGTCAGTGTCTTCCTCCGTCGGTCTTCTGCCTTGTCGATCTTCTGGCGTCGGTGAAGTGACTTGCGATCTTCTGGCGTCGGTTAATTCGTGTTCGCTCTTTTAACATGTCGATCTACTAAGGTAGATCCATATATACATATATATACATATATCAATATGTTGTACCTGTTTAGACATTAATGTATGTATTCACACACATACATCTGTATGTTGCAATACATTGTCTGTACTGTTGAATGACTGGGTTGGATGCTATGCTTGTGGAAACATCAGGGTTATGTATATCTGCCATGGTTTAGTGGAAAATCACTTTGTGTATGGTGTGCAGGGTCCTGGGTATGAGGCAGTTTATTTTGTTGCTGGCCAAAACACTCCCGCTTACCCCCACGCTAACCTCTTTAAAAGGAATGGAAAAAAGGGTTGATAGGAAAGTGGTGAAAAAGGGGCACAAAAGGGGTTAGACAGTAGGGGAAATAGCTAGGCATGTGCAGGAAGGGTGTAGGAAGGACCATAGCTGCCCATTTCTGCTACAGCAACAGCTGTGCATAAACACTAAAGTTGGAGGTAGATGTGGACCCTCAAATCCTTGGGAGAGGGGGTGAGGACAAAATAAATGCATTGTGATGCCAATTAGACTGGATTACATGTGGCCAGTGGACACGTGTGGAATGGACAGCCATGTATGGGGCGAGATTGTTTCGTGGGAACATATTGCCCTTTCATTATCTTTTCAGGTGGGAGTGGGATGTTGGGAAGGGGATGTAAGAAAATTTGGGGAGGGAGGATGAGTAGGTTAACAGACATGACACACAAGATGCATACAGGGGCTGTATATGACACATGTGGGGGGTGAACACCTTGATGGGGTGGGGCATTGTGATATCAGAAGCCCACAAGCCCCCTAGTGGTAACAGTGGGACTGAGGTTACCATCCGTGGGCAGTCACCATGGTGTCACCATAGTGCCATACACTTGTGAAATATGACTGCAGACCATCCACCTGCTGACAATACAATGGATAACATTATGGAGATAATAATCACTGTTACTGACAGCTGAAATGCATCATAGCTGCATGGCTACACTACCTGACATGTATGCATTACACATTAGCCCTGACAACATCCTACACTGCAGTACATTACAGCACTCTATAACAGTCACCGTGTGCATCAGAACCATATTAGTAAGTCTCTGCATCGATGTTATGGATGACAGGGATGTGGCACAGGTATCATCATATGCACAGGGTCTGTTGCTGGTTTGCCAGAAGACGACGGTGGTCTATACATGTGTCACCATGAGTGTGGGTGAGGGGTTTGGTTCAATGATTGGGGCATGGTGATGTGGTATGTGTCAGTATGGGGTTGCCCTAGGTGTGGTTGCATAGTGTGTGGGTATGCATGCACACAGTCCTGCCATGTGGCCGCCCTATACAGGTGTTGTTGGACAGCTGAAGACCATACCTGGCAGGGTGTGCAATTCAGTGCCTCTGGCCATGGATACACTGACTGTGCCTGCCAGGGGTTCTATGGGCACATGCAGGTACAGACCTTGAGGTGCTACTCTCCCCTGATGATGACAGGTGTCCACTGGAACCATGTCCCACCTGGGGCTAGTGAAGGCCATGTGCACGAGGTCTGCTGTGATGTGATGTGGATAGCACCCCCAGTGGTGTGGTGGGGCTGGTACTGCCACTACAGGAACGGCTTGGTGTCCTGGCACATCCACGTTGACCACCAGCTGCTGGTGTTTCTGGCCTATGTCCATGTGGACGTCGCACCACTCCCACCACATGTTCAAGCACGGACATTCCACGGTCGAAGAGGCCCACCATCTCTCCCCGCTGTCTATCCATGACCTCGGTATGTTCACGGAGGGTAGCAGCAATGTCATGGAAGGTGCCACATACAGATGAGAAAGTAGCCCTCTGCAGCCTCAGGCCCTGTCTGGTGTGCATGTCCATACATGCCTGTGCCTACATTAGAGCCTGAAACATGCTCCTGGTGGTACCAGTTGTGGCAGGTCTGCCAGGGGCATGATGACCAGTGGCCATCCCACGAGCACCTTGGTACATCTGCCGATGTGGCGTGCCAGACATCTGGCTATGCCGACTGTGACCTGACACAGTTGGCATGGACACCACACCTTCCTGGTCACTAGCACCAACCGCCAACTGTCCCTCTGCTATGGCCACGTGTGATGGGGTTTGTAGGGGTACTGTAACTGTATGCGGGCTTGGGGTGGCTAGAAGGGTGATGACACATGTAGGCACAATGTTGGCCTCTGACAACTCCACCTGTGCCTCACCAGTACCAACATCATCATCATCATCATCGGTGTCTGTACAGACATCTACCTCAGTTTGCATGCAGGAGGGAACCTGACCCACCTTGCCACCTGTGGGGGAAACAAACACACACGTTAAGACCTGTACAGCATTGCATAACAGTACACACACTCACAGTCACACACACACAGTCACACACACACAGACACACACACACACACACAGACACAGACACACACATACACATGTACACCCACAAACACTGACAGTCCACCTTACTACCTCCCTTACCCTGGGTTTACAGACAGTCCCACATTCAGTTACAGATGTTCCACATCCTGCATGGCTCTTGCTAACATACACTCATTAATACTACCTATTAACATATCATACTTCTCCATGCCTACACGTGATCACAACACATGACCTGTTACTCCATCACCTCCCTGACTTTGGTGGAGTAGGTAGTACATGGCCTCACTGCTGTCATCCAGTAATACCCTGTGTATGTCCAGTCATAGTGTACATGGCCCCTATATGGTTGGGGCCACTACATTCACTACATATGTCACACAACAGAGCCTCATACTACAGTCTTGATCAGTCCATGCCACATCTGCGCACAGTCAACGTGTCATGCGGACAACAGTAATACCTGGCTACACTCACTGATGTGGTCTGGTAATTCCCCATTGCATTAGTAGTGCTGCATATGTGGGTAGCCAGTTATCTATCTGCTGCTGGCATTATGATGTGTATACTTGGTATGTACTTTCCCTCCCAATGCATGTTCTGTGCTACAGACCTTGTTATGCTATCAGCAGTCCTGTGTTCACATATCGGACAGGATGTCCTGGTGTCTCATGTGTCACTACATCTACAGCATAATCCCAAGGAGACGTACTGCCATGTGATTAATCCCACTATCGCCTGTGCATACATGGACACCCACACAAACAGACACACATGTACACACACATCAGACATGCATTGACCACATTCCACCAGATTGCACTTACACACACATTCAACACCCCCCCCACACACACCTAAGTGTGGGGTTGCACACTTTTTGTACACACAGTCCTCCCATTACCCTTCTGTCAGCATGCATTACATCTGGTGCTTAACCACATGCAGTGCAACCATAATGACCTCATCACAGCAGCAGTATACATGTGTGTGATGCATGGGCTGTGTTGGTAGGTGATGGCCCTTCCCCTTGTTAACACTGTACCCATGTATGAAGTGTTACTGTTGATCTATTCTGCACCCTGCCTTGTACTGTGCACCATACCACACAGATGTACAAGCCATTGCTGCTTATGTAGTACTGTGTCTGTTATGTCAGCTCCAATGCTCACAGCCCCTATGTGTTACAGCACCTCATACCTGGGATGATATGTAAACGGATATAATTTGTGAATGCCTGATGTCTGCTTTACAGATCACAACACCAGCAGTGCATGTATGTCCAATACAGGACTATTACACTGATACCCACCAGACCTTACCATGGCTGTGGGTGGTACCCTACACATGTCCCAGAACTTTGCATGGTTGCAAGGTCTACTCATGTGCATATCCCTTGGAGTGCACACACTGCTGTCAGTTGTGCTGCTATTGCTGTGGGGTCAGGGTTACGTCTGCCACAGTTACATAACCTGATTGTGTGCAGTTACAGCCATGTGGGTGTTGTTTCACACATGTCCCTACTGTAGGCCGTGTGTCCTACCATACTCACCATCCCTGTGGACACATTGCACAATGACAAGATGTTAGATATCTTGCATGTGTCTCTTGTACCCTTCCAATACCCCAGCATGGTCACTACTGTGATGCAGTGCATTTCACAACAACAAAACGTGAACATGTACAGCATGCAGTATGGGTAGGTGTGTTAGATGTGTGCATGGAATATCCCATAGCCATTACATGCACAGTGTCTTGTCATGCATGAACATGAGTCATACTCACCGGCTACAGGCTGCTGCTGTAATGGTATCCTGGAGGGACCTACATAACAGTGAGAATGTTGTTGTCAGTGGCCACAGCTGTCGCATTCGTAAAGGGTGAGTGCAGTATTACATTACATCTACAGTAGGGGTCCACAATACTACAGCTTATGCACGTCTGTTTATTACTACTACACAGCAACAGACTATGTATATGACATCTCAGATTTGCATGATGTACCTGTACAGATGCAGATGCATGCACATGAGTGGTGTACTGATGTGCCCTGGGGTCTTACCTGCATGCACCTCAGCCAGTATGTTGGTGGCACCCACCTTCACAATGCGCCCTGCCAGTTGCTGGTGCTGCAGGTGGGCAGGGGCCACAAGGCTCCTGAGTAGCTCCTCCATACTGGTGAGGGGTGGATGGATGGCTCCCCCCCCCTGTTGTGAGGTGGTCTCCCCATACAGCAGCAGCACACCGACGTACATGGTGAAGCAGGTCACTGCAATGATGCCGGACCTGCTCATAGCTGCGGTTATGCAGTCTGACATCATTGACCCTGTTCACTAGTTCGTTCCACAGGGTGGTCCTCTCCTGCTGATCTTGGACTGTCTGAACAAACAGCTGTTCATAGTGCTGCACCAAATGTGATACTATGACCTCTGTCTCGGCAGCACTGTAGGCTGGCAGACGGATATGGGGCATCAACCTTGGAAGACATAAAGATGAAAACAGGTCAGTGCAACTCATACAGCAGGGTTACCATAGTTCTTAATACACATTTTTGTCTCCCCCCACCATATCAGCTACAACAAACCGTTCACAGAATGCAATTGGTAAATCGGCTGCCTACCTACCATTGGGACATATGTTGCATTGTACCAAGCTTTGTGCTATGTATTTGTGCCATGCTTTGTGCTATGTGTTTGAAGCCATGCTTCCTGTGGGGACACTAGCTCTATTGGCCTGTTACAGACTATTTCACCTGCATGCCATTGCCAATGCCACTATTCATATATATATATATATATATATATATATATATATATATATATATATATATATATATATATGTGTGTGTGTGTGTGTATATATATATATATGTGTGTGTGTGTGTGTGTGTGTGTGTGTGTGTGTGTGTATATATATATATATATATATATATATATATATATATATATATCTACATACACATATATGTATATGTTTAGATATATCTTGTGGGTGTTTATATACCTACATCTATATGACTATGTGCATACCTGTAGACATATCTGTCTAATTATATATCACACAGATAATTATCTATATGTGGGGTGCATACAAACATTTGGTCCACATTCTGTAACTGTCTTTCTTTCACAGCTGTACTGTTCTGCCTTACTGCATCACAGCCAGATGTCACATATGAACACAGACTAACATTAGGGTGGTATATATGGTGAGAGATTGCTGGTAAGCCTATTATACACCTATAGCATTTGTGCATGCTGCATTAGACATTAACATGATTATCCTGTGTGTGGTGTGCTCTGACACCCATGTGCCTATCATGACGGCAGTACTTCTGCCACCAGCTATTGTCCACACTAACATACCAAACACACATATTAGGGCATAAATCTTTGTCATTCCTTGCTGATCTGAAGCAGTTGGTGGGTATGTCCCACTGCCTACAGGGACAGACAGTATTGTCCAGAGCAGTTATTCAGTAGAATTTCATTACAGGGACAAATACATATATATATATATATATATATATATATATATATATATATAGATATATATATATATATATATCATATATATATATATATATATATATATTTATAAAACTATATGTATATACCTGAACATATTTGTCAATGTATAGATGTGTGTGCATATCTGAACCATTGTAATGTGTATCCCTTCCACATTGTACATTCCCTATGTTAGAATGACTTTTCTGCGTGTTATGTTACAGATATTGCGCTGACATTTACAGGTGAATTGGCTTACTGTGAAGGCATTGTGGCTGTATCATGGAGGGTCCTGCAGCCAGCAAATGCATGTGCTGGGTATTGGATTGCACAGCATATCCGTTAGGGCTGTGGGGGGGTAACATAGCACTAATTACCAGGTAGCCCTCATTTGAGCCCCCACCCCATTAACAGTGCATATGGTCAGTTATGTTGTAGTGAGTGGTTCAGGTGTTTGTTCCCATGTAGTAATGCTATACACAGTTCTATCTGCATATGTATTTATATTCATCTATAGAAATATATATATATATATATATATATATATATATATATATATATAGAGAGAGAGAGAGATATTTGTATATATATATATATATATATATATATATATATATATATATATATATATATATATATATACATATCGCTGTCTATCTGTCTACATTTCTAGATATATATCTGTACATATATCCTTGCATGTTAGGATCATATTTTTGGCCTGTACTTCATTCTGTTGGCAATTGACATGAATGATCACAGAACTGCAGTCAGAAACTAGTGCCAACACGTTTGTGTTTCAGACTTTATCTCCTTCAAGATATGTGTTCTAATACATATCACTGTGTGACTAGCAACATTTTAGGTGTCTTAGAGCAGTATTTGACATATATCCCTACTTTTACACACATTTTGGCACACTTTGTCCAGGATTCTTGCATTAAGTGGTTGTGTGGTATGATATTACTACAGTTCCTGTACTGTTGATTGCTTGTGCTGGATGATATGTTTGTGAAAACATCCAGTTATGTATATCTGCCATAGTTTAGTGGTAAATCACTTTGTGTATGGAGTGTAGGGTCCAGGGTTCGAGCCTTGGAGAGACATTGCATTTTGTTGCTGGGCAAAACAAGGGATGTTGGCTACAGAGGGATTAAGGCACATTTATGCAGTTTTCAGTGGGTTTCCATGGGTTTGCGTGATGGTAAGCACTGCTAACCTCCGCTTATGGTTTCGTACAGTCAGTTAGCTTCTGATTTCTCAACCTGTGTAGGCATAACTTACCCCCGTGCAAGCCCGCGCAAACCCTCTTACTGCTGCTTAAAAGTGCTGACTGCCGCTTACCCCCGCGCTAATTTATTTGAAATAAAAGAAAAAGGCTTTGATAGGAAAGTGGTGAAAAGTGGAGCACAAAGAGGGAAATACAGTAGGGAAAATAGCCAGGCATGTGCAGGAAGGGTATAGGAAAGGTCCATAGCTGCCCATTTCTTCTACAGCAACATCTGTGCATATACACTATATTTGCAGGTACATTTGGACCCTCAAACCCCTGGGGGAGGGGTGAGAACAACATATATTCATTGTGATGCCAAATAGACCAGATTACATATGTCCAGTGGACACGTGTGCAAAATGGACAGCTATGTATGGGGCAAGATTTTGTTGTGGGAACAGACTGCCCTTTTTTATTTTTCAGGTGAGAGTGGGATGTTGGAGAGGGGTAGTAGGTATATTTCGGGAGAGAGGTTGGGTAGGCTAACAGACAAGACACACAAGATGCATATAGGGCCGGTATATGACACATGTGTGGGGTAAGCACCTTGGATGGGGAGGGGTGTTTGGAAGTTGCAAGCCCATGAGCCCCCAACTAGAAACAGTGGGACTGGAGTCCCCACCCATGGCCAGTCATCATTGCACATTCACGGCCCCAAAGGTGGCTGTGCTGGGGCTATGTAGGAGGTGCAGGCTCACCCTCTAATAGCACCACTTGGCCCTCAACCTGGTGTAGCTGCTCTCAATACTTCAGATCGAGCTCCCTATGCACCATGGCCCAGACCTGTTGATGGGTGACAGGTTCCCCTCCACGCCCACTCTGGGGGGGGCGAGCCCCATCCCCTGCAGTAGTTCCTCCTGAAGGTGTTGCAAGGCCCACGGAGGAGGAGGAGGTCCCAGCCTGGGCCACAGATGTGCTGGTGCCCGGTGCCATGGCCAGCTGGGGTGGGACAGGTGGGTCCGCTGGGACCAGCCTTCCCATACGAGCCGTGTTGTCGCCGGTTTATGGCAGACATGGGTTAGTAACAGTCAACAGCATTCAGGGTTAGTTATATCAGCATGCATAGGTATTCCCATTAACCAGACACACCAGATTTAACACAGTTGCAGAGCAAGCAGAACACATGCATATATGGAACAACAGTGGCCATTACAAGCATATGCAGGTGTCATTGATGGTAACAGGCCACCGATACTGGTGTATTTTAACATGGCATATGCATAGACACAAATGTGAATATGTATAATCCATTAGGACATATGTCTCAACAAATGTTTGGAATATACACATACCAGTTGAGGAGTGTCATTGGGTTATTTCCCACATATGGTATGGGTGAGAGAGTGTTTAATTAACAACTGACATATCCTTGTAGTTTTCATGACATTCCTAGTCACTGCAGTGATCTTTCCCTCACAAGTATTATTACACTACGCAATAGCCTTATATTGTACACTGGTATGTTTATAGATTATTATATACGTGACCTGTGTCTTACATACAGCCATGACAAGATGCAGGTGTTAATGCAACATTTGTTGTGTATTGCTATCATACACTTTGGGTGAGGTGCTACAATGACAGGTTTGTTTTCCTACACATTCTATGACTATGTACACGTTTGACTTTCAGTTATATGTCATTAACAGCTGCCTACATTTCTGGGTTCCTCACACTGCTTTTTCAGGGGGACAGGGTACCAGGCTGGTGATATGGGCCATTTATCTGTACATGCTGGACAGACTGGAACAGTTATGGGGTACGGATATGCATACAACTGTCTATATGAACACTCTAGCAAATTCTGTACAGTTGTTGGGTGTAATTATACATACAGGTTTCTATCTGAACATTGTAACAAAATCCATACTGTTGTGGGGTACAATTATGCATACAACTTACTAGCACTCCCGGGATTCTAACCCCTGCTGTATGTGACAACAAAAGTATAGTTAACATCACAGTACACTGTGCCATCAGTGAAGTGATGTGAAGCTTTTTACTATCTTCTATATAAGTTTCCCTCACTTGTACAATATGACTGACCTCTTGGCACTTCCAACATTGTTATACAGACCTTCATACACATTTTATCTGCATACCACAGCATGGGTAACACTGCTTAATGCAACAGTACTATTTATAGTATGCAACAGTTCAACTACATATGACAGAAGAGTACACAGAAGCAGTCCAGGGGTTATACCTTAATTCACATAATATTACACATTTATTCCTACTGGTACAACACTTTCTGAGCCTCTTATATTTATTTGTTATAACAGTACATGCAGTGGAATACTAACCTGCCTCGCGATGCAGCCTTTGCAACCTAGCATCATGGGCTTCCTGGTTCACAGCCCCCTCATCTGCAGATGTTGGAGGTATACAGTGATGTGTAGCCATACCTATCCATAGTATACACAAGCTAGGCAATTCTTAACTACTTAGTGGAATGAGTAGTTACTCAGTACTGGGGCATTAGCCATCTGCCGAGACTGCTGGATCCACTTTTCCAGTACATCCCCCCTCTGCTGCTTCAGGTCAGCATGGTGGTGCCTGACCTGCTCACCAGCCTGGGGGATATCTATGGCACTGGTGAGGTCACGGGTGAGACTGTCCCAGGCCTCCATCTTATACTGCAAGCCCTGGTACTAGCCCTGCAGTGGTCTCTCCTCATGGTGTTGTACCAGGAGCCATACTATGAGTTTTAACTCCTGGATGCACCAGCGCTGCACTCTAAAATGAGTGCCTTCACCCTCACCAGCCATTCTGCATGCAGTAGGAAGCTTCAACCACTTATGGAACATATTCCTGCCTGTGTGGTTTATATACGGCCATTTACCAGCACTTTTCCATGATTGGCCAGGTTTGAAGAGGCTAAGCTATGGGCACACCTGCTTACCTAAGGTTGGCAGTGCTTATAGGGGTATACCAGTAGGCAGATTGTATTGGTTACCCTACACATTGCTTACTCTTACTAAGTTAAGCTGTGCTGCGGTTAGCATTGTTTAATAGTTAATTTGCACTATATTTGCCTTCTGGCAGTAATTTATTCTTCATTACAGGTTTTATGTGTCTGGTATCCGTGATTCATGTGTACATACACTGTATAGGGACCTGGGGACTTCTACACTTTATTACAATAACACCTCATATCTATGCTTACTGCAGTACTCAGGTTCACATATTTATGTTATGTAGCAAGATAGACCACTACACACTGTACATAGATTCAGTTCACATTTTTGTTTTGATTTACCTGTGGTGAGGATTAGTTTGCTGATACCTCATTTATCTGTATTTCTATGATGGTTTAGTGGGTAACTGCTATGACGATAGTGTACAGGGTCTTGGGTTCAAGCCTTGCAGAGACAGTTTATTTTGTTGCTGGGCAGGACACATGGGTTTGTGCAATGGTAAGCACTGCTAACCTCCGGTTACAGTTTCTTAAACCTGTTAGCTTCTACTTTGCTTAATCTGAGTACCACCCCCTACACAGGCATACTCCCTCTT